>NW_028279328.1:0-69918 GCF_059751315.1 Micrasema longulum
GTCCACACAAATACGAAAATTGCCCGGGGTTCGCGACGTGGACGCTAACGAGTTGGACTAGTCAGTAGTGTTGCCGGTTTAATGCAACTGGGCGTTCGCAGCATTTTGTAGAATCACACCCTCCAGCAAAATGTGACTCACTGCGACCCTACTGACGGTTCGAACCCCAATTAAACTTCGTTAAATTGCATAAATCATTTATGTTATAAATTATATTTTGGTCCAATTAACATTTTTAATTTGGTTTTCGTCATTATTGGTGTTCACAGTCACGTACAATTGGTGAAAGATGTTTAGAGCCATTATTTTTTATTTTATATATTGTGATATCTTTTACTGTCTGTGAACTAAAAATAAATAGATAAATAAATAAGTATGGCGAATGATGGTATTCTACAATATTACTATAAGAAAGTGTAGGTTTTGCCCTTGTCCTGGCGTCGATTTCATCGGTGACCTCTAAACTATTATAAAAAACCATAATAAAAAAATAATATGGGGAAGATGAAGAACATAAACTTAAGAAAGGAATAATGAATCTTGTGCTTTTACAGGACTTATGACCTGTCATTTGCAATACACACATGTTTGTTCAAAATTTATTGCAACACAGAGAAAACATTCATGGGAAGGGGAAGTCTAGGTATTTACAGGGCTTATGACCTTTATGGGGGCGATACGGTTGGCTAAACCATGTACTGCGGATGCCTCCTGAGAGCCTTAACCACGCTTGCCTACATTACAAGGCATCAGGTTCTCGACGTCCTATACGTCCACTGCTGACCGTTTGTCGGCAGTTCATGTCAGAACTACGGGACGCGAACCTGACTTGGGAGGACGCACGGGAGCTAGCAGCCGACAGAGATACCTAGAGGATCTTTGTGGACACCATATGCTCCAACTAGGGAGCGGACATGGAATGAAGAATGACCTTTCGTTGGCTGGAATGTGGTCACTTTACACACTGTGTAACATTCACAATTATGAATGTATTTGAACATCTATATTTCTTGATGGAAGAATTGAAGTACTTCTCTAAAGTGTTCTCCATCTTTGTTGTAATATGTTAATATTAACAGCTCCCTATGGGGTTGAATCCAGTTCTTGTCTACAATTTTTTTAACAAACTCCATATATTGTCGAATTATTTGTGGTGTTAAACACTAAAAATACGTAGTTGTCATTATCATTTCCCTATCCAAATCTTGTGGTGCATTAGGCAATGAATTTTAAAACTAAATGCGGAGTATCTCAGGCATATGCGGCACGGGAGACCCCAGTGAGGAAACAGTATAATAATTATTTTTAATTAATTTATTGCATATTGTAACGATCATATTTCACACTGCCCCATTTAAGCAGCGCGTAATTAAGCACGGGTCCGAATAATATTTTTGGTATGTCAAAATTTGAGTATGGCAATACCGCGACAGACTGTGCATTTTGGAAAAGCAAAGGCCGCCCGTGACAGGCGAAATTTGTGAATAAACGTGTAACTTAACAAAATCTAAAATGTAGTTTGTTATATCGAGGGAGCATCGCCTTACGGCATGCTTCCTAAAAACCCCATTATATTTTTTATATTTAAAATTTATTTTACCATTTTTATAATGGATTATCATTGCATCTGTCTAAATCTTGAAAATTTACGTCAAGTTTTATATTTAAAATCTAAATTGTTTAATCCGACAATAAGGTCGGTCTGAGTTTTATTAAGAGGAATGACGCGGTCAGCTGTGGCTTGCGCCATGATGTTACCCGGATGTACCTTTAAAAACTGGGACCTTTCACAAACTACTCCGGCTATTTGAAGCATAAAAAAAATTGAATGTCTACAAAGAAGATTTTAAGAATTTAACGTGGATGATTAATGTCAAAAATCAAGTATTTTTTAAATTTTTTTATTCAATTTCCAAATCATTCGCAATTTGGAATTCTAGATTTTATATTTAGCTAGGTAAACGCATAAAACTTTATAATGTTTGCTTGTAAGAATAAAATTATAATTTCGAGAAAATGCCTTTGTTATTTTGCAATTACCTGGTTTACATATTTTAATTAGCAATACACAGTGATTATTGAGGCTTTGAAGTTATTTAAATTTTGAATCCTTTTTTTATCTTGATTCTTCACACATCTTGTGTGAAGGTCGGACATAATTACTGTCCACATTTTGGAGAGATTCTCGTCTTTACTGGTTGAGCGACACTGGTGAATAGCGTATATTTTGTGATGGATGGACCTGCATTTATTTGTTCGGCTCACTCTTTACATTGTCTCACTACAATACACAGAGCGTAGCTGTCAACCAATAAAGGCACCATTGAATTTTTCAGTATAATTGAGGTTCATTTTTTTTTTATAAATCTTTGAAATCTGTTGATACATTGAGTGTTGACATTCTCTTATTTTATCAAAATTGGTCATTTTTCACACTCCTCACAAAGGGACGCTTCAATAAATAAGTATGTATACATAATTAATACCAGGGAATCTATATAAATCTTGTGAATTAGAAAATGAATACGGAGCGTCCTCTGGTTAGGACAGTCTCTATCTAACATGGCTCAGCCTGGTTTTTAAATATTATCATTAACATAACTAAAATCGACGATTCGTTGTCTTGTTTTCCGCACCTCAAAACTGAACCTATTGTTTTTTTTAAGAAAGATTGTTAAAATGAAATTTTCTGTGTCAGTAAATTTTCCGTTTTTCAAAATTATTATCATATTTGTATAGAGTAGGGGAGAGTGGGGTTATGGTGAACTAAGGGTAACTCCGAGCGATGGTGTTCTAGAAGGTTCCAATACCGCCACTCCCACACAAACCACGCTACGTGAAGGTTATTAACATAGTATAAATAAGTAACTGACAAATACTTATTTTTTCAGATGATGCAGGGGCGAACCGTGTTTAAAAGCGATTATGCACAGCTTACCATTATATTTGACTAACTAATGATGTTTTATTGTAACTTTATTTACAGAAAAACAAATAAATAATTTACATTTCTTTTAAATCATTTCCACCGTTTGTATTTTTATCCTAATATAAATATAAATTTTAATAAAGCGCACCCAGAGCCTGCGGTGAGCCAAGAAACTAGCCGATTATTTCAGCTTTTTTTTCATACACATAAGTATACTATATTTTGAATTTATTAACCCCAGTGCGGGTTTTTTCCCCTAGAATAAACTTGCAGATTACACAAATTATTTGAAGATTCTTGATTTGAAAAACAGTATTTCGAACATTGTTTTTTAAGTACTATTTTTCTTTGATATGGTACTTTTGACATAAGACCATAATTACTTTCATGCGTCATATTCCAGGATATATAGCGCTCCACGCGGCCGTTTTTAGCACTTTTAATTACTAGAACAATTCGGCCAGTTGACATTTCAATTTAATTACTTATATCGACTGAATTCATAGTGGTATTTTTTATTTATTTTTTAATGAATTATATATTAAAGTAATGGATAATATATTTATATAATACACTTTATCACTAAGTTACATCGTTTGAGTTGATTTCATGGATGAGAGTTGTTGTATCACACAGAACCACAAAAAAATATCAATTTATAGTATATATACTTCGCAAGCTTTGGAACATTGGTATACGGGGGAATCTGTTTCGTTGGATATGTTCCTACATTAGTAACCGCAGTCAATTGCTCTCACTCAAAGGATTTAATTCATCATTTAAACCAATCCCATCAGGTGTCCCTCAAGGTTCGCATCTTGGACCCTTATTTTTTATTATTTCTATCAATGATATAAGTCTATGCATTCAAAATTCATTTTTTTGTTATACGCTGATGACAATAAAGTATTTAAAATTGTGTCTTCAATAAATGATTGCGAAGTTCTTCAAGGTGACTTAGATATAATCTGTTGCTATTGCATGGACAATCAGTTATTATTGAATTCTGATAAATGTATTGTCATGTCATTTACTCGAAAGAAAAAAAGTATACAATTTGACTACAAACTATCTGGGAAAATTGTCAATCGTTCAATTAAAGCGAGAGATTTGGGTGTACTGATGGATGATATGCTTTTATTTAGAGATCACATAAATACAATAGTAGATAAGGCGTACAGACTTCTAGGGTTTATCTTACGAATCTCCAAGCCATTCTCATCACCAAATACATTCAAACTTCTTTACTATACTTATGTGCGAAGTCAACTCGAATTCGCTTCATTAGTATGGTCCCCTCAATATAATGTTTATATCAATAAAATTGAAAACATTCAAAAGAAATTTATAAGGAGCCTGGAATATCGTTTTGGCAACATTAAAAATTATTACGGCGCTTCTTTGATCAATTTTAATATAGAATCACTACAAAAAAGGCGCCTTACATATGATTTAATTTTTCTTTTCAAAATTCTCAATAATATAGTTGATTCGCCGTATCTTTTACAAAATATTGGTTTCCGTTGTCCTCTTCGCTATACTAGATTAAATTCCCTTTTTTATGTACCAACTTGTAAAAACAATTATACCTCGAATTCATTCATTAGACGTATCTGTAGAAATTATAACGGACTCAGTATTGATGTAGACATTTTTAACTGCACGTTGCATTTGTACAGAAAATTTCTTCATGGGGTCGATTATTTGGGATAGTTGCTGAATGTGCATCTTGAGTGGTTTATGCTATGTATATGTGCCGCATGTAATGTATATGTTTGTGTATGTTTTATAGGTGCGTTCATGTGTGTGCGTGGATGGCTCGGAGTGTACATTCGGTATTTTTATTTATTTTAATTTATTACCTCCATGGAAAACGCAAATGTCAACAATTATTCTTTTCTCACTTAAAATTCTTATTTATTTTTATTTTTTTGTCACATTTAATGTTTATATCTTTTGCATAATTTATGAAAACTTAATTGGTCTTTTTATGTTAAAAAATTGTTGTTTTTAATACTTATTATGTATGTCTGTATGTTTTCTGAATAAAATTTAAAAATATATATATATATACATTACTTACATTATACGAGTATTATGTATCTCCTATGTTCCTAATTTATGATATTTTTTTATAGCTTACCTGTAAATAAAGTCACTATTCGCCACTGACGTATAGCCATCAGAATCATAATTCCGAATGCATTTTACGCACACAACTATATTCTCCATTTTCATAAAAGTAAGCGCATTGATAACAACGAACTATTTAAAAATAAATAAACGCCACAAACCATTTTATCGATTGGTATATTTTTATCTTATCAATTTATACATTGTATTGTTAAAAGTATTACTTAAAAGGTAGAACGAGATATTTTCGTACCGAAGTAACTCATTTCCTTTGTAGATCTTCTGTTCTCTCTACTGTTTGACGTATTGATAAGAACTTAAATATGAGACTTTGTATAAAAGTAAACAACTGCTATTTGATTTACTGACTTAAATGATAAAATATAATGTTTTCCTTACCTCTATTAACAGTGTACCTATATCAGCAATCGGCATGTGGCGGCATCTGTAAAATAATTTTATTTTTTTAAATAACTAGGGTACCGACAGGGTTAGATGGAGGGCTTTAGCCAAGATGGGTGGTTTTATATTTTTTGGAAGTATTTAACGTTTAGAACAAGTAATTATTAACTAAAGTTTTGTTTGAATAAAATTTGTTTCATATTTTTAACGTAAAAGTTTTATTTTATGCTAATAAAAAATATTATTTGTGTTTTGAATATGTGTTTATCTGCGAATTCAGAAGTGTGCATGAAATTGCATGTGGAGATTGTAATAGTAAATACTCTTATATTGATTTTTAAAACTGTTTCTTAAAGTAAACTTGTTACCTATTTCTTTTTCAGCTTGTTAATAAAAAAATAAAGAAAATAGGTACACAACATGAATCATAAAAATAAACCAACAATGAGTTTTTTTAGAGATTATTTAAATCCTGTTTAAAAAGATATGTACATTGAACGATCTATTTAATATTATTATGTATTTATGTAAAATGATTTGATAATCAGCAGAAATGTTATTGCAAAAACACAAAACAGGCAGACAAAGAGCCATCGCTCATTGTATATTCCGTCGTTTGTAATATAATTGTGAAGACTCAACAGTGCGTGAAATGCTTCAAACATATTATTTATTATGAAATTAATTTTATGTGAAAATAATACTGTTTGCGTATTGTGTGACGGCATGGCTTATTTATAAAACTTAATTATCTTTATATTCATATTCACAATTTTTTCGCTAAAGCTGAAGGAATATTATCTTCTTCTTTTCCATATCCGCTCCTAAGTGGAGCATGTGGACATCACCAGTTACCTCCAGGAGACCCTATCGCCAGCCAGCACTCTCGCCTCCTCTTACGTCAATCCAGCGCCTCTTAGTTCCGCCGAATAAAGTCAAAAGATCGTCATCGACGGCCTTCCGGGACGGCGTGAGCCCGCAGATTTAAAGAAGAGGTAACTCGGGTTTAGGTTCTCTTGAGGCATGCGCAGTGCGTATCCAGGCAAGGTCCACCACCGCATCCTCAAGACGCTCGTTATAGGAGACTGCTGCATCCGTTCTCGGACTTATATTTATATTCTTCTCAAGCACTTTTTTTTTGTATTTATTTTTATTAAAGAAGGTTGACATGAACAGAATAATATGAAAGGAAAAATAATGAAACCCACTTAACCGCGAAATCGGCTTGTCAGCAGGTTTCTTATTTTTCCTTTACAAAGAAAAACGTTAGAGAAATTATATCATTTTAAAAAGTAATATAAACATTATTAAGAACTAAAAGCATACGTATTTTTACACTAAATTTACATACAAAAAATTGTTAACATAAAATAATAATCAATATAAAGCCTTGTTACATATGAGCCATTTTTTATTTTATTTATATATTTACAATTTTAAAAAGCCCGTTAGGGTTACATTAGAAATTTAATATAGTCTGGTCATTTTATGTCTCGTCTAGTCTAGTTAGTTCAGTCATCATGTGCTTTTTCAGATTGATTTTAAATTTGTCTCCAGTAAAAGTTTTCAAGTAGTAAGGTAGGTCGTTGTAGTGTTTAAGTCCATTATGTAGTATTTTTGACTGTCCTGTGTTTGTCTTTGCTTTTTCAATATGATAGTGTTGTTGTTGTCTGGTGTTATATTTGTGTATGTCAGCATTTTTGACTAATATTATGTCGTCGTCTTGAATGTTTCCCAGTGTTATTTTGTGCACAATTTTTAAGGTCTCAATTTTAGTCAAGTAGTTTATGTCAAACTGGTGTGTTTTTTTGTACAGTTCAGTCGTAGAGGTCAGGTAGAGTAAGTTGTATGTTAGTTTAAGAATTTTATTTTGTTGTCTTTGTATTCTTGTTATGTCTGTCTTGTTGCCAGTTCCCCAGAAGGCGATCATGTAACTCAATTTACTTTTGACATAGGCTTCGTACATCATTATTTTTTTCCTTTCTTGGTATATAATCTTTAATTTTGTAGAAGAGGCTATGTAGTGAAGTTATGTTTAATTATATTTTCCTTAAAAGCTTTATCAACATTTACTCTCAAAACTCAGAAGGTGTGTGCGTTGGTAAGGTGCCAAGATTCGCACCCATAAAGAAGTGCTGGCATTATACAAGACTTAAATAATCGGAATTTCGTTTTGACCGAATATAGACTAGAGTTCCAGACAACACGCATAACAACATTCCAGACAACACGAAATAATTATATTTTTTATTAATTTGACTTTTTGAACATAATGTTATTTGTACATTGGCGGGCTTTTTGCCAAATGACACTTTCTTCCAACCAACCGATAAAATAATAGTTTTATTTTTATAATTCAAGTTACAAAACATATTCAAAAGAAAATAAAGATTAAAAAGCTAAATATGTATTGAAATAGAAATAAACGTATATGTTTATAAATTACAACAAATCGATACTATTACTCAATGGGAAAAAGAAAAAAAAGAGGAAAGAGGAAAAGAAGGGAGATTAAGGAAGAGAATAGCTTCCTATGAAAAGGGAATGATCATGATGATAAAACATATAATTTAACCCTTGCCTTCTCTTATGGATTCATAATTCATATCCTTATCTTCAATACCGTATTACCTACCAATTCGAATCCTTATCTACATTTACGCATTTCCTGTATTCCCAATTGAAATACTACATTCATTCACGCATTCCCTGCATTTTAAATTCAAATCCTCGCCTTGATTTAGGCATTCCCAATTCAAATCCTCAACTTCATTTACACATTCTTCGCATTCCCAATCAAAATACTACATTTATTCACAAATTTCTTGAATTCCCAATTCAAATGTGTCGAAAAATTATGACTTGACATGGGCATAGCCTAAAAACCCTTTATAAGTTCATTAATATTCAAACGAGTGTAATTTTGAATGAATAAATAAATCTTCACCTTAATTCAAGCATTCCCTGCATTCACAATTGAAATCCTCACATTAATTTAGGCATTCCCTGCATTCCCAATTCAAATGTGTCAAAAAATTATGACTTGACACGGGCACAGTTTAAGAAGCCTTAATAAGTTTATTAATATTTAAACGAGTGTAATTTTGAATGAATAAATCTATTTAAAAAAACATTTCGCTATCCAAGTGACTTGCTCTTCAAAGGATTCAGAGTACTGAATATTATTCAACAGTATATATTGAGAGCGGTAGTGGTTACACACATAAATAGAGACATTTACCCAAGTGTCAACCACAACCATAATACAAGATCTAATAGGGATCTGATACTAAGCAAAGGGGTCAACACTGTTCTGGCATCGAGACAACACTATTACGTAGGCAAAAAGGTCCATAACCTTTTGCCAGAATCATGGAAAGACGGGAGTGTTGTCAAGTTACGGAAGGTGTTAACCTCGCTTTTTCATGACATTGGTCGTAGGGAGTCAGAAAAGTTGATGCATGCCACGGATTAGAGGTTCTTACTGGATGTCGAAAATAAAATATAAAAATAATAATAATTTTAAAAAATATATTTATAGATGGCAACCATGAAGTTTCGCATAAATAAATTGTCTATGTTTTTATGAATGTATGTATGTGTATGCGCATGGGTATGTATGTATGTGTATATATATGTATATATATGTGTATCTATATGTATTAAAATGTGTATACGAATAAGTTTATATTTTATTTGTCTGTGCTTTCTATTAATTTGTTAAATATTATAATATATTAAAATGTAATTGCCTAGCTTGGAACGGGGTATGAACTTTTGTTAGCTGGGCAAAGTGAACGTAAAATTGTATTTTGATAAAGAGTGTAAATAAATAAATAAATAAAACAATTTTTTTTTTAAATCCTCACCTTAATATAGACATTCCTTTCATTCCCAATTTAAATCCTCATCTTAATTTAGGAATTCTCTGCATTCCTAATTCAAATCTTCACCTTAATTTATGCATTCCCATTTCAAATCCTCACCTTCATGTACGTATTCCTTGTATTCACAATTAAAATACTACATTCATTCACGCATTTTCAATTCAAATCCTCGCCTCCATGTTATGTGCATTACTAATTCAATTTTCACGTTTATTGGCGCTTTCCAAATTCTAGCCTTGGGTGGCTTTTAAAAGCTTTTATAATTGATTATTATTTATTTATTTTATTGTATGAGCGACCCTCAAAAATACTATAGGTACGTGAGTACTGTATTTCCGGGCTGGTAGGCCGCGGAGACCTTCCACTGAGCAGGAAAGGGAAGAAAAAGTCGAAATAATTCCACAAAATTTATTTCACGGAGAAAATTACTTTTAATGGCCAACAATGTGGACACGCTAATTTATTCCTTGAAATCGTTAAAAAAAAACCTTGTATTATTGCACTGGGTACCTGAGCCGATAGCTTCATAAAAATTGGGAAAAAAACTAATATCTCACTATATTTCTATCAAAATTATTTTTAATTTTTATTAAAGTTCTAACTTTTTGATGTTTATGTGTTCATCGACAAGTCATAAATATTGTTTAAAATATTGAAAGAGGGGTTATTTTAAATAAAATATAAAGGATATTTACATATAAAAGATACACGATATGAAGGATGAATGTCAAGTAATAAAGTTTTGAGATAGAACGCTTTAAAGCTCTTGGACATTAAAATAAACTTATAAATAAAAAGAAAACTATTTAATGTAAATAGCATGAATATAAATAGAAATAATATGTGTACCAATTATATAAAGTACCACGTGTTTTGATTTACACATATTTTTCAAAAAAATCTCTCGCTACACTATTTATATGTGCAGTTATTTTTATTTTAAAATTTGTTTTACATTTTGAGTCTTTTATATTTGGCAATAAATCATTAAATATTTTTGGAGCAATTACATTATATTGCTTTTTACCAAAGGCGGTTGATACAAATGGGACAATACAGTTAATTTATGTTGCTGAACGAGTGTTTATATTTTGTTGGGTTCTTTTGGCCTCACTTAATTTATAATAAAATTTACATCTAACATATTTAACTCAGCGAATAGATCTTCCGTTGGATACCTCAAAGATTTTTTGAGAATGATCTTCATGATCCATTTTTGTGCTATTTTCACTTGTTCAAGGATTAAACGAGAGAGAGAACATTTATCCTTTATTTATTTCTTCTTCTTCTTTTCCACATCCGCTCCTAAGCGGAGCATGTGGACATCACCAGTTGCCTCCAAGAGACCGGACCCTATCGCCAGTCATTGCTTTCGCCTTCTCCCACGTCAATCCAGTACGCCTTAGTTCCACCGAATACCTTTGAAAGATCGTCATCGACGGCTTTCCAGGACGGCGAGAGCCCGCGGGTTTAAAAAGAGGCAACGTAGATTTAGGTTCTCCTGAATTTATATGAACAATCATTTGTACAAGAAACTGAACAAATAGCACATAAAACTATGTAGCAAAGACAAACCTGGGCAAAAAATAATGGTATACAATATATTCAAGAATATGATAAATATACAAAATTTCGAGCTACGCCATGCCAATCCATATTTATTCTACACTGTGTTGATGGCGTAGAGATCTACAAAAAACAGGAAGATCAATCACAAAGAATTCTAAGTTGTGTGACGAATTGACTAATCTACGCATTCTGCCCCAATGGGCATAAAAACCAAATTTGCTCCCAGAAGATTTGATAAATAGTAGATTTTGACTTCTGGTGACATGGTTGGGAACACAGATATATTAAATACCTAGATTTGTGAAGTGGGCGTGTTCTCGTGACAAAAGTTAGTCAAAATTTAGCTAATACAAAATTTAATTGAGCCCGGCACAACAATTGCTTCCAACTCGTAACCGTGTGCAGAGCTCCTAAAATATTTGAAAATGCCAAGTTTTACAGCGAAACCGTGCACAAATTCACCCAAAATAAAAATATCACTAAATTCGGCATCTCATTCCATCGGTTAGTGCATAATTACGCCTTGATATATATGTTTATTGTATTAAATACGTCAAAAATGATAAGCAAAGGCCGCCATTGAAACTGACATTAGCATGCGATTGTTTTCAAAAAATAGTGATGTGAACATCAGTATTTTATTTTAAAATAAGTGGATTGATCGATAGTGTTTGTAACGTACGCGTTACCACGATAAAATTTCGCCGGTTCGTCACCCGCGTCTGCCGCAGTCAAGCTTCCCGGCGTAAGTGGGAAGCCGCCCTCCCAGACAGAGTCAAAGACAAAGTCGGAAGGTAGGAGCACAGCTGCGCCGACCGCAAGTCAACCTCAATAGCCCTGAAAAGGACTTTCCACCCGGTCCAAGTGGTGCAGAGAGGCGAAGGCAGTCAGCAGGCAGAGCGGAGCGAAGAGCGAAGTGCAGGAAGGCGAACAGGGAGGAGAACGGAATAAAACACGTGTGAACTGTTCAGAGTTAGGAACTCAACTGATTTAATTTCTCCAAGTGACCGCCTTATAAAGCGGTGCGCGTCGGGCTCCGTGAGTCGGCCATCCCACCCGCGCCGGCTGCCTCGGAGTGGTGGGGGTAATCCTTCCCCGCCACTCGCTACATGCCGCCGGCCGCAGGTGGCGTAAATACGGGCGCTCAATGCCCGTACGGGCCATTTCGTCGGCAGCCGCGACGCGCGCAACATGACATTTACATACAATACATTTTTATACATTTTATACATTTTATACACGCAAAACCTAGCTATTTTTCCCCGGTAATACTGAGGCCAGGCTCGAAAGTGACCATTTTATCTTTATTGAGAGCCCAGCCATCAGTTCTATACATTTACCGGGGATCCTTTCTAGTTATTACATTCTTTTAAATTACTCTTCTTTTACGCGTCCGGAACAGTGTTTTATTTCCAACCTAACTTATTTGTTCTCTTGGTAAAACTCACTTACGGCACTTCTAGTGTATTATCTATTCAGTGGTTGGGAACATGAAAAGAAATTGATTGCAACAGAGATGGGACATCACTTATAGCATTGAGTATTTTGAAAGTCCATATAAGGTCCATCTCAGTTCTAAATTTCTCCAAAGAAGACAGATTAAGAGGTTGCACTACTAATTCATCCCCTGTATGTTTTTTTAAAATTATTGTTAGTTATCTTGGCAAGTGCAGCTTTAATGACTAATTTTATTGAACAGAAATGTAGAAGACGTGGCCTGCCCAGATATACCAAAATCATAAGTCTAGTAATGTCAAAAATAGGCAAAACCGAAGGGCGTGTATAACAAGATTAGGAATGTATGCCAGGATCGACGTGTGAGGCTGTCCATCCTCTTTGCCTATCCCTACGGCTAGGTAGGTATGGTAGTAGTAGTAGTAGAAAATATCTGACTTTTTCAACCCAAATATTTCAATTTCAAGGCCATGTTCCAAAGCCATTTTCAAAAATATGTATTTAGAAAATTATATTGAAATAATAACGGACAATTAGACATAAATACTTAAATAGATTATGTAACCGTCCCGCTACAGGGGGGGGGGCGGCTTCGTCTTCTTGGTTAAGGGGAGGCCAGAGTAGCTCAATCACAAATAACTATTGACGTGCTTAAAAACATGCTAAGCATTTGAGCGATCACAACGAACAATAACGAACATGCTGAAGTTGTCGCAGTCGTAAGTCAACGCGTGTGTAATCTCTAAGCCAACGCTCGTGTCGGTTTGTTTTTTGTTTTCCTCGTTAATAAATACTGGGCAAGTTTAGCGTGTGAGCATTCCAATACAGTTCACTGGCAAAAAATCGGCGTTTACTTAAAAAAATAATACAATATGGTGCAATTGCGAAATAGTAAGGAGTACCTCTCTAATACAAAAAACTGAAAATTAAATTACAATTACTATGGCGACTGCTTTTCTTGACATTTGGCTTGCCAACTGCCGGCTAAATGCAATAAATAACATGATTAATAATAAATAAACAGAGCAGTTTTGGAATGTTTTCCATATTTACACCGGTAAATTTCAGGCAGGGCAGAAGGATTATGCGTCGCGAAACGTAAATATTTTGACATTTTATATTAGGCGTTCACGGATGTTGTATTGTGATCGCACATACGATAAACAACCACGGTGAGAAATTGTTATCACGTCGCTTATCAGCAAGTCGATAGATATTTGTGATTGAGCTACTGTAGCTGGATGCTATTTCAAAATTATCCACATATATTCATAATTCATTGGACAAATCATCAAAGTGTATTCGTATATTTATTTACTTAAAAAAATAATTTGATAGTGTATCACACTATAAACTTATGTCAAAAGTGGTGCATATGCCAATATATAAAACACTTTTTAAATCGCACAAAGATTAATTATAAAAGTAATTTTAAAGAAACCCATAACATTCAATACGGAAAGTCTATATGAAATACTTGAGGTTCATACAGTAGTCACTCTTTATAAAATAAATTATATTATACAAATATATAAAAAAGAAAAAATAAAAGAATTTGAAATGAATAAGTCACTCAGATACCGACATAATATTAAAATTCCTAAATTCCATACAAGTCATGGTCAAAATAGCTTTGTCTTCAAAGGTGTCAAAAATTGCAATATCAAAAACTATGAAAACTAATATATCAATAAATATATAGAAAGTAAATTTAAAGAAATATTTTAAACAAGTGTAAAAACTGCATTCAGTTTTAATTAGCATAAATGTATTATTATTTTCTGTTTTTCCTATTTTATACTATAAGTTTTTTTTCTCATGTACTCGTTTATTCAAAATTATATAAATTTTAATAAATAAATAACTTTAACAGTGTAAGTCACTCTCCAAGCACAAGAATTGTAACATTTACTAGATGTATAAAAGTAGATTTGTGTAGAATAAAAAAAAACATGTACCTTTTATGAAATATATTGATTAATAAAAAAAACATAGAATTAAGAATAGTCCAGAAGGAGCGTAGAATCATATTTGAATACATCGGACTGGGTCCAATAATTCCCCCACTTAGACACACTTTCGCCGCGCGCATACTTGAAGTCACCGAGTAATATTGCCAGATCGCGAAGAATATAACCATAACACATATGTAAGGTAAAAAAAAAACAATTTGTTAATTTTTCTAAAATTTTATTGCGCACATTGATTGACACAACAGAGTAGATAAGTAAAGGGTAAGTTAATAAGAGTAATTGAATTCATGAACTTTAAACTTAAAATACAAAACAAATTTTATTTTACATAAAACCAATATTATTATATCATGTTAAATAATATTTTATGTTTCGAAGATAATATCGGCCAAATGTCCACCACGGCGTTGTTCAATCCGAAGTTCGGTTTTCATTATTTCTCTTACTATATGAGCAAGTAGGGTAAAAAAATTTACTACCCTGGCAATACTAACGAAATTTCCATTTTGTTCTTTCGACAATCTGACAGATGGAATAATAATTTAATTTTTACGTAATGCATTTGTGACAGCACATTCATTTGATAATTATACATGAAATGTGATTGCATCCTGTTTCTTTAAAATCCTAGCAGTATTTCTACACTTTAAAAGGACACAACACGGCATGGTTGAATTCGAATCAGGAGTTGCGTAATGAACGACGTCTACAAAGAAACTAATGGGTCAAAACGTAAACCTATTTATTTATGAATAGGTCGCCTTCTGTTTGATGTGCGTATGCGGTTTCTGGACTATTCTTAATTCTATGTATAAAACATATCACAAATACATATTTTGACATTGACGAGCGATAAAATAATTTTGAAATAATGTTTCTAGAGAAACTTCATTTAATAATGGATTAAGAAAACTGTGCGTATGCGGTTTTTGGACTATTCATAATTGTATTTAAAAAAACCTTAAAAAAATATAGCGCTGGTAATACGATTCATGAAAATTTCATGAAAAAAATGGTATTTCAACAAATATTTTTTTTTTAAAACATTGATCTTCCTCGTTATTTATTTATGAAAAAGCAATGCCACTCCGTTAGTGCTATAATACCAATTATTCTATAAATAAATATATCACCTATTTTTTAGATGATTTGTTCCAGATGCCCTAGTCTCGCGTTTTGCGTGATAAATTAATTATTGACATCCGGCCGCTCAATACCATTGATAATTTCAAGTATTTATTTGTATCGGATACTATAACTGCATATATTTGGTATTTACATGAAAACTAAACTTGTATTATGCTCGAAACCAAAATATCGACCACGAAACGCGATCTGACTTTTCTTCGTACGAATGTTTTCCCGTATTTTCTCCTTGGATTATGGCACTTGAGCAGTGATTCCTTTATGCAATACACGAGTAGTTACTATTAGCGTGTCCCTGTGGTTTTTCTTTTTTAATAAATTAATTCTCGTGAAAGCTAGGACCATCCAAAAGGTGCCGAAACAGAAAATTTATTCTGATACTTTTTTGCTATGAAAATAAAAAATTCATATTATTTTTTGGGGTGCAGAAAACGGGACAGTGAAATCTCGGTTTTGTCGATTTTTTAAAAAAAATTATTTAATTTTAATTTGAATAAAAATAGATATTTGCGTTCTTCTGATTTAAATTTTCCACGAGTTGTAAATAACTCACTATTAGAAAATGGGAACCAAGTTAGGGTAGAGCGGGGTTCGAACCTTGGACCTGATCCGTGAGTCCAAAACACTAGCCGCGGGACCACAACCCGATTTACGTTATCTAGTTACGCATAATTAGTCCGACAATTTATTTATTTATTTATTAACATACATAAGTTTATTGTACATTATTAAGACAATAAGTCCTAACTCCATGGGACTAAAAGTCCTGTGTTGAGATGGGACGAGCAATTATATGACACGGACACTTGAGTATATCACCACAAATACAGGATTAGAAACATAAAAAATAATTATAAAAAATATTTAAAAAAACATATGTATGGCACATCAATATGGTAAACAGTAAACTCGAGCATTTGGAAAATCATCTAGGAGTTTCCTACTCAAATCCCTCCTACTAAGGAAAATCCAGTCCTTAACTCCTTTCTTGAAAATATTTTTTGTCCTTGAGAGTTTAATACGTTCTTCCAAAATATTGAACACTCTCGGTGCGATAAATGAGAGATATCTCTGAGCAAACGGGTTTCGGGTATGACATAATTCATGCTCTGGGAAAACCTCGTACGGACATTTTGCTGAGACCTCTTCTTATTGTTCGACCAGAAGTGTGTAAGTGCTTCTTTTAGGTACAGTTGTCTCCTATCCAGCACCTTCATGTATTGAAACAGCTGTTCTGACGGGTATGGGTACAATATCATATTTAAATAGATGCGAAGGTTTTCACGGTCGGTGTTATCAATATGTTTCTTTTTTGGGTGATAACGTGTGTTCCGGCTACCGGTGCAGGAGCCATTTTTACACAGCTTACCCTGAAGATGGCTCCTGCAATGGTAGCCAAACGAAGGTAGAACGAAGATAGAATGCAGGCAACACCAACAATCCAGAGCAAAAAACACATCGCCAGGTCAAAACTGCCATTTTTTATTTAGACTGGGGGGCTGGATCAGTGGGGTACTGCTATGTCTGCTAAGGCTGTACAAATATACCCTGAGCTCTGTCTGAGCATGATGGCCGCTAATTACTGACCTCACCCTTAACCAGTTGTTGATTTAAGAAAAAAATATGTTTTGTTATTTAAAGTAGGCTGCTGTGATCTGTGTTTGATGATATAGGGAAAGTTGGTTAGTGTGTTTTATATAATTCGAATAAAAAGTTTCGTTAAAAGTATCCCATGATGTAATACTTACATAGCGTGTCCGGTTGGATTATATCCTTCCACTCCAATATGCGGTGACAGATATCTTCCTCCATGAGCGGGCATGTCAATAGGTAGCTGTTGTCTTGGGTCACACAATGTATCATCACCAGAGAGGTACCCTCACCTTTAGAGATTTTTTTACATCGTGTAACACCCACCCGTAGTCTATTCAGGGCGATCCATAGAGAGTATGGTAGGTGTTCACATCCTTGGATACCCTTGTGGCGGGTCGACAACGACGGCACGAGCCGAACATTGCCGAACGCCGACGTAGAGCGTACGAACGGGCCAAACCGGCTAGGAGAAAACTACCGGATTCCGACCTCACCGCACGCGTCTGCGAGGCACAAAATTACCGCCAATTTAGATTTACCAACTTCATTTTATTTTGCCTAATATAGTTATTAGAATCCTTCTTTCAATGTGTTAGCTTCAGTAGTTTAGTTTCGTGAATAAATCTTTGTGTAAAACGTAAGTACCCTGTTTTACTTGCTCTCATTCTGTGCACCCACATAACTTTGTACATCACAAAATTAGGCCACCAACTAGGTGCCTACATAAAGGTGGTAACAACACGACTAAAAGTGGTATACCCCGACGTTTGAACACGAAAACACAACATTAAACAATCAATCACGGTGACCCCATTCAAATTCCATAAAAATTGCGCAAAATTTCAGACAGAAATATCTTCGCTTGACAAAATTGTACAACAATTACTTTTTTTCGGTCGGTACATGAAAAATTTAAAATTTCATTTTTAATTTGATTGCACTTTTAATTTATTGGTAATTAATCAAGGTTAATCTATTTCAAGGTTAACTTATTGTAAGGTTAATTAATTTAGTATAATAGAATTATATTATAATAATTATAATATATAATAGAATTAGATTTTTCAAAGACCGAGCGAATCGAGTGAATTTTTCTGTCGGTAACAATCTTCAATGTAAATGTAACTAATGTAAATGTAATTAATGTAACTAGTGAATTGATTAAACTGTGATTAATTTCTTAACAATATTACTCGGCCGGGATTAAGTCAAACAGGTGATTCATAATTTAACTAAAATTATTATAAACAAACATAATATAATACGTTCGAGCGACTCGCTCACCAAAAATCGCACGCCGAGTAATACATTCCTACAACACATATAAATTTTATTTTTTTATTTTTCTTGAGTCGAACACACAAACAATTCACACGAACATTTACATAGGGTGCCAGATTGAGTAGAGGTACTTACAGGGTACCGGAACATAATTATTTTTGACAAATATTATATGGCGAGACAAGCGTGACGTAGGCATCCGAAAGTTTTCTCCTTGTGAACGCACTGCGGGAGTAAGTTTTTTTTTTACCAGCGAAATCTATCGGAAATATTTTTCAGCTGGCGCAGTCGTGCACAATACTTGCAATTTGTAAAATTTTATTTTTGTAAACAACTTGAAACTATCAAACAAACAGATATTCGGGCGGCTAAGCCGACGAATGTTTAACTTAGTACGTGGACATTAGTATCCATACTTTTTTTTCTATATACATTATATCGTGTGACTGTACTATATATGTTTATATTTTTAACCTAGGCTATGCATGTTATTATGTGTTACAGATTTGAAGTTTTACCATAAACATTTTTAAACTTGATATATTGTACAACGGACAATCAAAAGGAATATTAATATTGAGGGGACCACTCAGGCTTGGAGAATACAAATACCTAATAGTTGGAAAATGTGTTCCGCCGTATGGTAAAATAATTATTTAAATTTTCTGTTTTTAATTTTCTTTTCTATAACTTGCACAGTACATACATAACAAATAGTGACTCTGACATTTAAAAAATAAATATTTTTGTTTGAAATTTAAATTTAAATTTAAATTTAAATCTAATAATTTAAACTTAACTTTTTAATACAACTACACTCATTATTGAATACTTTTATTTCAATATTTTAACTTATACTGTAATCATTATTACATACATTTTTCTGAATTTTTTTTTTAAAAACGAATATTTTTAAACTGTAAACAATGGCTAACAAGGACAACACTGACTTGACAAATATCAACACAGCAAACAACATGTTCCACACGGATAGGATTAGCGTTAAACTACCACAGCTATGGGTGAACAACATCGAACTTTGGTTTAAACAGATAGAAGCACAATTCGAGTTGGCAAACATAGTTTCAGAAGACGCACGTTATAGTCACTTAGTGTCAAAACTTGAACAAGCGCACATAGAACAAGTTTCAGATATTTTACTCATGGAACCGAACCGAGCAAAATATACGAGGCTGAAGGAAGCTATAATCCAACGCATGGGCTGTCCACAGGACAGAAGGAGAGAAAAACTGTTTTCTTCCTTACAGCTTGGGGATCGAAACCCATCCAGCCTACTTAGAGAGATGCGGACGCTAGCAATAGGTTTACAAATAGACGAAACGACGTTGCAATACTTGTGGATACAACAACTGCCCAAGACGATCCAAGCGCATTTAGCCATAAGCGAAGATGACTGGGATAGGCAAGCGACGATAGCAGATCGCCTAATACAGGTGTACACACAGGATAATGTAGCGGTAGTAGGTACCAACAATAAAAATAACATTTGTAGTTTAGAACAGTCCGTACAAGCTCTAACCCATAAGGTAGAGAGTTTATTTCACACAATCAACAAACAGCATAGTCACAACAACAATAACAATAGATTCAAACACACAACAAGTAACAGCAGTAACAATTTCAATAACAACAAATACAACAACAATTTCAACAAAACAAGCTATAGGGCCAACGGAAATAACAAGAAAACTATTCTTTGTTACTTCCACACAAAATTTGGCGATCAAGCTAAGAAATGCGTCACACCATGTGAATTTAAACCGCATCTAGCTTCAAAAAACTAGATGGTCGAATCATAGCGGAGGCGGCTGATTCAACCAACACAACACGTCTCTTTGTTAAAGATCGTGATACCGGTGTGTCATACCTCGTTGACTCCGGATCGGAAATATCATTAATTCCTAGATCTTTACACAAACGCCATGGAGAAAAGTCTAAGCTAATTCTCTATGCAGCGAACGGGACTACGATCCAGAATTTCGGAGTTACCACGGTAACACTGAATCTGGGATGTAAACAAATGTTTACATGGAAGTTTATAATAGCGGATACGACACGCCCTATTATAGGAACAGATTTTCTCCACAACTTCCACCTGTTAGTAGATGTTAGGAACAAACGGTTAGTAGACAATACAAACGGCAAGATAGTCAGAGCATTTGACATCTCCACAAACAACAACATAACATGTTCCATATCATTAACAGACAAAACCAACATTTACCACTCACTCATATTGAAGTATCCACAACTAGTAGATATCAATAAACCATACGCAGGGCTGGATAAACACAACACAATCCACCATATAGATACCCGTGGCAAACCCGTTATGTGTAAGACTCGTCGGCTGTCCCCAGAACTACTGAGGCAGGCGAAGCAAGAGTTCGATCACATGGTGGCTCAAGGTATTTGTAGACCCTCCAAGAGTGAGTGGGCCTCTCCATTGCATATGGTGAAGAAGAGCGATGGTACTTATCGCCCTTGTGGCGATTACCGTAGCTTAAACGCACAGACGGTACCTGATCGTTATTCCTTGCCACATATCCACGATATATGCAATGACTTATTTAACTGTAAAATTTTTTCCAAAATTGACTTACAACGAGCATATCACCAAATTCCAATTAATGAAACTGACATTAAAAAGACAGCTATAACCACACCATTCGGGTTATTTGAATTTGTAAGAATGCCATTCGGACTATCATGCGCTGCACAAACATTCCAACGTCACATCAACGAAGTCACAAGAGGTCTAGAAGGAGTACACGCATATATCGACGATATATTGATCGCTTCACCAGACGAAGAAACACATGTGGAACACTTAAAAGCTTTGTTCCAGCGACTTCAAGATCATGGAATGGTGGTAAACCCATCTAAATGCGAGTTTGCCAAGAAAACACTGTTATTTCTTGGTTATGAAATTTCGGCTGAAGGCATCGGACCCTCGCCAACAAAAGTGGAAGCCATCACGAACCTCAACAAGCCAGAAACCATTAAGCAGTTGAGAAGATTCTTGGCCATGGGAAACTTCTACCGAAGATTCATACCACGAGCAGCACACAAATTGATACGACTACACGATTACCTCAAGGGAGCAAAAAAGAATGACAACAGAAAAGTAGAGTGGAACGAAGTCACTACACACGATTTCGAAGAGGTCAAGAACTCGCTGATCAACGCCACTAAGCTTAGCTACCCAGAGGAAAGCAGCAAGATGTCAGTGTGGACAGACGCCTCAGATTACGCAATCGGAGGCGTGCTACAACAAACCACAGACGGCATCAACTACAAACCGATAAGTTTCTTCTCAAAAAAGTTGAACAAGGCTCAGTGTTCATATAGTACGTACGACAGGGAACTACTAGCCATTTTTGAGACTGTAAGGTACTTTCAACATTATCTGGAGGGCAGAGAATTCTGTATATACACGGACCATAAACCACTACAATTCGTGTTTAGAAGGAAAAGTCACGACAAAGAAAGCCCCAGACAACTCAGATATCTAGACTACATCTCACAGTTCAGCACGGACATCAAATACATAAAAGGAGAAGACAACGTCGTCGCCGATACCTTATCAAGAATCGACATGATCGAACAAGAGGCAAACATATCGTTCGAAAAGATCCATAAAGAACAAAGGCAGGACAACGAACTACTCGCACTCTTGGACGACAAGAACACTGCTCTGAACCTGATCAAAACCAACATGCAGGGACAAGAAATCGTCTTCGATCTCAACAAAGGCAACATGCGACCGTACATCCCAAAAACGCTACAGAGATCTTTCTTCAACCAAGTGCATAACCTCAACCATGCAGGAGCCGACGCCACGACCAAGACCATCAGTCAAAGAGGCGTCTGGAAAAATATGAAAGCAGACTGCGCAGCTTGGACGAAGGCCTGCATACCCTGTCAGAAGAGCAAAGTCAACAAACACACGAGGACACCGATCATCAAGATCGACATGCCGAGACAGAAATTCTGCGTGGTCCATGTCGACCTCATCGGACCTTTTCCACCATCAGAGGGACTGAGGTACTGCCTCACATGTATCGACCGATACACTCGATGGGCGGAAGTAATCCCTATCGCAGATATCCAGACCCACACAATCATCAGAGCCATTCTGGGACAACTGGATTGCGAGATACGGCGTACCGGAGAAAATTATAACTGATCAGGGTAGGCAATTCATGTCTACGGACTTTAACTTGTTTTGTTCCAGATCAGGCATAGCACACTCCAACACGACGCCTTACCATCCACAAAGTAATGGCATGATCGAGCGATTTCATAGAACGCTGAAGACGGCCATTAAAGCTCACCACCCTGTTCCGTGGACAAAATCGATCAGCACCATACTACTCGGACTGAGGGCCACACTGCGCACGAATGCAGAGCACTCAGTAGCAGAGATGCTGTATGGGTGCAAACTAAAGTTACCAGCAGACATCCTGGAGCAGACGAACGACTACATTGACCCGGACTCCTACACTAGGCAACTGGTAAATTTCATGCAAAACGTCAAACCAAGGCCAGTCGAGCACCACAATAAAGGTAACGTTTTCATCCACCCGGAACTAAAGAGAGCCACACACTTGTTTCTGAGGGACGACAGAGTGTACAAACCCCTGATGCCGAACTACAAGGGCCCTACAAGGTCATCACCAGGGCGGAAAAGACGGTAACACTGGACGTGGATGGCGAACATAAAAAGGTTTCGCTGGACAGGTGCAAGCCGGCGTTCCAGACAGCGGAAGAACGAGCCAGTCCAGCAGAAACGGAAACACCAACAGAACAACCGGCATACACAACGCGTAGCGGCAGGAGGGTGATACAGCGTCAGTTTTGAAAAACAGATTTCAAAACTTGGAAGGGGGCTGTGTGGCGGGTCGACAACGACGGCACGAGCCGAACATTGCCGAACGCCGACGTAGAGCGTACGAACGGGCCAAACCGGCTAGGAGAAAACTACCGGATTCCGACCTCACCGCACGCGTCTTCGAGGCACAAAATTACCGCCAATTTAGATTTACCAACTTCATTTTATTTTGCCTAATATAGTTATTAGAATCCTTCTTTCAATGTGTTAGCTTCAGTAGTTTAGTTTCGTGAATAAATCTTTGTGTAAAACGTAAGTACCCTGTTTTACTTGCTCTCATTCTGTGCACCCACATAACTTTGTACATCACAAAATTAGGCCACCAACTAGGTGCCTACATAAAGGTGGTAACAACACGACTACACACCCTCATTTGGATCCGTCTACGTCTCGCTCCAGGATCCTGTTGCCATAGTTCTTCTCTCCGCTGTTGTGAGGATTCAACAGGGGAGGTGGCTTTGATAAAAATGTTTCTAGATCTCAGACGCGAAGCCGTCGGTTGATGGTGGTGCAGGGGATGTCTAGGATCGTAGGTTTGTTTGTACCTCTCTGCTTCTGCGGCTGTCCTTCTTCGAATGTGTGGTGGAGCGATTCCGATGATTGGGTATACTTTATCAGTCGGTGTTGGCTCGAGGCATCCTGCTACTGTTCGTGTCATTTCATTGACTGTTATGTCAACCTGTTTGGAGTGGGCAGATTTTTGCCACACCTGGCACGCATACTCCGCCGCTGATATGCATAAGCCTTGCGCCGAAGTTCTAAGTACTGATGCAGTTGCACCCTATGTGGCTCCATGAGTTGATGTAATTTATTAACCACGTGCACTTTTTTTCGTTATTATCGATTCGAAAGTATTTCGATATTATCGAATATTCTCGAAGTCTCGTAAAGTCCCAAAATTTGAAACTTGTTCTCCGAATCCCGACTTAACCTCGAGACTCGAATTCGAGTCGAAACTTGAAGCCCTAAACGCGAAACTTCAGTGTTTAAAAAAAAAATTGAATTATTAGACTATTAAACTAAGCCGAAAAAATATATTTATATTTTTATATATCGTATAAGTAGCGCGATGATTTTTTTAAATTTTGTATTTCTGAAATAACTCCGCTTGTGACGTCCGAGGTTCTTCTCTGTTTGTTCGTTCTCCTGATTGGTTTGTTTACGGTAAGCAAACCGGAAATCTTCTATCGCTCTCATATCATTGGTTGGTTTATATGAACCAGTGACGTCGTTTAAAGTAGTGCATTTTTATTAAAATATTTTTTATTATTGTTTTTATACATTTTGAAAAAACTTTGCGTAAAATTTAATGCTATAATTTTTACCGCGCGCAAGAAAACATTTTTTGTATCCAATTTCCCATAGGCCTGAAGTTCCTCATTATGATACACATGAACAGTTGGTTTTTTCTTTTACGTAATAAGAAATGTTAATATAGTATAAAGTATTGTATTTAATAAAAAAATTAATTACTTCACAAGGCGTCAGTTTCTCGACGCCGACGTCCTAGACGTCCACTGCTGACTGTTCGTCGGTAGTTTATGTCAGAATTACGGGACGCAAACCTAACTTAGGAAGACGCACAGGAGCTGGTAGCCGATGGAGATTCATGGAGGCTCTCTGTGGACACCATGTGCTTCAACTAGGGAGCGGACATGGAATAATATATTAAATCTCTATAAACATTGTATTTCATTGGAATATTATATTTTCCTTACAAACTATAAACAAAAATATATATATTAAAACAGTTTTTTATACGAGAGTATTTCGAAGCCCCTGGACTGACACATGAAGCATAAAACTGATGATTTTACCTTCATCTAACAAAAATTATCGAGATACAGCGCCTTACGCCCATTAGGTGCGGAAATGATGACGATCCATAGCAAAAACTCAGATCATATTTCCTGGTGATATTAAAGAACCTCGCTAGCACAGTAGATATGGTTTAGCTGGTAACACGCCTGACAAACACATACAAGGTTGTATGTTCGATGATCACAATGTGCAAGGCTTCTAAAAAACGCCTTGGAAATTCGTCTCGGAGCCGGTGGTTTAAAACACGTTTTTGTTAAAAATAGAAATAATGCATTGTATAATGGTGCCCTCTGCGGCGTAATGGTGACTCACCCAATTGCTTGAGTTCCGGGTTTGATTCCCAATATGTATACATAATTACAAATAGTAAGTACAAAGTTGTAAAGCGCCCTTAATGTGATTTTCACTCAACAACGCAATATAAATTTACCAAATATAATTACATTACATAATCACAATAACATTTTTTATTAGATTAAATGTAAACAATAGACATTTTTTTAATATTTTTTTAAAATTTATTTTTCAAAAATATTTACAAAATAGTCTTAAATTGAAGTCCTGCTGAGTTGCATACATACAACTCGTCAGCTGGTTCTTATAAATTACATCGATTATTTACACTTAACCTACATTAACAATAATTTTACTTGAAAAACAAATACATATTACATTATGAAAAATTAAAAACATTCACTAATACAAAAAACTTTTTTCTAATAACCATAATTTGAGCAAACGTCTCACTCCTGTATTTAACTCAGTATTTTTAATATTGTTTGGTAGCATGTTAAATATTTTAGGTATCCTGTATTGCAGTGTCCTTTTGCCATATTTATTGCAATATCTAGGAACAGCTAGCCCTTCCATACTAGTAAACCTGGTGTTGTAATCATATACCAACTTGAGTTTATACTCGGAGTGCGACGCATGCTGACAAATTAATTTGTACCAAAGTAGAGCCCTAACAGATAATTTATTTACAGATTTATTCATAATGATCTTGAAATATTGTTTCTCTGGCGGTATACATCTTTATGAAGTAGCAATTTGATCATAGAATTTTGCGAGGTTTGAATGAAATTAATATTAGTTTCACTTGATAACCCCCAGGAGTTATGGCGTATCATCAATGTTTTTTTTTTTTATGTATGGGAGTTGCTTTATTATTTACCTTGCTTATAATATACAAGGTTCAAATATAAAAAGGTGGATTTTTCTGCAATTAAATTTCTTTAAATTTATCTAAACTGTTTGGATCAGGAGGGATATACTTATGTGGACCAATCGGGAACCAGCATTTGCCCACGTGGAGAGGAAACCACTTAAAACTCTTCAGGAGAAGCCAGCCTGTTGGCAGCAGTCAACGGGCCTTCCGTTCCACTAGAGGAGTGTTTTCTTCCCAATCATCAATGTTGAAGTATGTCTAAATGCTTGCAGACTGGCTGGATTTTCTCCCTAGGGAGTTATTCATATTTAAATTTGTTTCAACAGAGAGAGAAAACATTTTTGAGAAGGGAATATGGAAGTCCAGGCATTTACAGGGCTTATGACCTGTCATTGGCTGGATTAAGTGGCCACTTCACACACTGTGTAACATTCAAAGATTATCTTCCGTTTCTCGATCAGTTCTGCCCATTGGTCCATTCACATCAAGCAAACCGGAAATCTTCCGTAACTTTCTTATCATTGGTTGATTCATATGAACCAGTGACGTTGTTCAAAGTAGGTTAAAATGATTTTTAAAATTATAACATTTTCAGGAAACTTTTCGTTACAATTTAATACTCCAATTTTCACCGCGCGCAAGAAAACATTTATTGTATTGTTTTACACATTATTCTTACCAAAATATGTGACAAGTAGTGAACAACGGAAATTTTAAAACAACTGTGCGCCTGTTAGTTTTAAATAATAAAAAAGTATATTAATTTATTGATGATTTGATGATATTTCTTGATAAAACTCCATAATTAATGATTTTGATAAAATTATAAATAAAGTTATCAATAAAACTTCTTATTTGATTGATTGATTTGGTGTTTATTTTGTAGAACTCCATATTTAAACTTATAATATTAGAAATTTTTGTTATTATATTTTTTTTATATTTGTAAAAATAAAATAAAGTGTTCGGTAGACTCAAATCAGTGTTTGATTTCTAATATTATAAGTATAAAACTTCTTGTTTAACTTTTTTTATTATTTTGACCAACGAGCGCTTTCGCCTAAGTAGGCATCTTCAAGACTGGTAATTTTTTTACAACGTTTACATCTTTTATACTATTTATAACATATTTTGGAGATAAGGAGATCAAACAAGTATTTTAACAAGGGACAGAAAACATAAATATTTACAACTAGTTTGCTAAACAGTTCATTTTTGGGAGTTATTGGACCGAAATTGGGATTAAACATTAATTGTTGAAAAGGTGGGAAAAGAACACAGACAAAAAAAACAGAGTGGAAAATACATATTTTAAAATGTTAAGTAAGCACAATACTTTGATTTTATGACGAAATATTTTTAGATACATATCTAAATAATGCATTTGCTTATGGAATGAAGTCATTCATTTTAATAATTAATTTGAATTAAAACCGTTTAAAAATTTATTAATTTAGAAATTATAGACTCGAAAGTACTAAAATTAAACGATCTGGAACACTACCCCTTATTAAATTACGACAATGCTACTGAAAGTGAACTTTTTATATTTTTATAAAGATACGATTATAATGATTAAATACCTTCCTTAAGACAGAGAGAGAAACAATTCAGACCAAAATGGACACCCAGTAATAGGATCAATACGCACCATACCTCGGTAACAGCACATATGTATGTGCATCTACCATCTTCCAGGAATCAGCGATCAGCCTTTTAGCAACATTTCCGGCAGCAATTATGATACTTACAGTCTACAATAGCTGCCCTTAGGATATCTTTCTTTATTTCGTTAACCAAAGTGTTAAAACAGTGCTTTATCTACTTTTTTTTTTTTTAACTTTTTAACATGAACATTTGACAAATCATCTACTACGCTCAATGTTATTTTTTTGTTAATTTATTGATATGATTTTAAGTTGCTAGAATTCCACTGGACCATGCTCTTTGTAGCTGCAAGACGATTAGTAATCTTGCTTCAATATGTGATGTTATCAACCATAAAATACTTAAATTTTGTAAATGGGGTCTAGAGTTTCGATAGGCCATGCGCTCAGTGGCTGCAAGACTTGTTATAATCTAACTCCTATTTTTAAAACTGGGTTTTTGTTTTTTTTACTTATTTTGGTATCATTCAAACTTATTTGTCTATACTTAATTATCAATTTAAAACATAAGGGCTAGATTACTTACCGGCCATGCGCTCTGTAGCTGCAAGACTAGCTGTTAGCTCATGCTTGTTATAATTGATGTAATATATAATAATTGAAAAGGAGAAACTAGAATCACAATCGACAATGCGTTCTGTAGCATTTTCACAAAAATGGCGCCACATAAATTATGGAACTTTAACAATAAAAATACTCTAAGGTTTTAGATCATCTAAAATGGTTTTCAATCATATTAAATGATGATTTATTTATAACTGACATCAGCGTCGTTGTTAGTCATTGCGCCCTTAGGCCTCGATTATGATGGGAAGATGAAGACGTCATAATATCTCACCTTGACGGTATAGTTGAAGATAAATTCTCAAGATTTGATGTAAGTATATCGGTTTATCCTGACGGGTCTAGGACCCCTCGATACGTTTATCTACGCATTAAAAATGACAAAAATTTTGTTCCACCGAGAAATTTTTTCTTTGATTACGATTTTTATAATTCTTTTATCGTTTTGCGGTTGGCACTTTTTTTCTTAAAAGCCTATTCAAAATATAAGAGAGAAACAAGTAAATTTTAAAGTCGAATAAAATTCTGACATAACTGTCAGTTTAGAAAACGAGCGCCTAGATGCAAGAAATGATGTCGCTAGATCCTGTCCTATTAACACATATGGGTATCTAAGCGTTTGAAAGTTGACACTGTAAAAAATAAATTTAGCTGTTTTACTATCTTCCGGAGTCTACGTATCGAGACGTTAAAAGAGCCGGCTTTGTAGTCACTCGGTAGATAAATACAGACGATAGTTAAGCATATCTTTTTGGCAAGTGTAAATTCTTTTAAAAATCATGTTCAAGCGAGCATTTTTCGCTTGAATTGGGATTTATTGGAGTTTATAATCGCTTTAAAGTGGGCACTTTCTAACACTGAAGCCTATTTAAGATACAGGGAGTTTTTTAAACCCTGTCATATCCGAAACCATGATGATCAGTATGGACAAGAAGACAGATTAGCATATTTTAAAAAAAATTGAGAACGAAGAAAATTTTTAAACATAAAATATTTTTAAAAATCAAATGGTTGCTTACTTCTGCAGGGGAGAAGCGAGGGGGGCGCGGCCGTGTGGTTGACAATGTACGAGGCTCCCCCCTTCTCATTTCTCCCCTACAGGAGTAAGTAACCATTTGTCTTTTGTTTTTTAAGATTTTAGTAGTTCTAAAAATTCATTTTACTGAGCCAATGTGTCTCATACTGATCATAGTGGTTTCGGTTTCACAGGGTTTAAAGAACAGCCTGTATAAATGAGAACTATTTTTAATGTTAATGAAGTAAGGGACGCCGATTAATTGTTGCGTTCATTCATTGGTTCGTTTCAATCATAATAATATGAAGTCGATATGACAAGTAGGTAGAACATACCGAGGACGATACAGATAGTACAGAAGTTAAGTATACCGTCTCGCAGTGGCGAGCGGTGAGTTTTTAAATTGGTAAGCTATGAAAATTCTGATAAAATGTCCATAGCGGTAGTATGGCATATAAAAAACGAGTCTATTTTATATTTAATTAATAATTCCTAACAAATGGCTCCAGCGGCTAATAGTTTCAATAAAAATATTTTCTAATGTAGCACAAACATTTGATTTGCAAAAAAAAATGGAACCCCTATGGACTCGAACCCCCGCCTTCGTCATTAGAAAGCAACGACCCGCAGCTATTTTGCGTTTTGAGCTAAGCGTCGAAAAAGTAATTAATAAACTGGATAATTCATTAGCGCACCAGTGCATCTTTGGTTAAGTCAGACTATTATAACTTGTCTTGAAATAAAACACTATTTCTTAATAAATGATAATAATTAAATAATTCAAAAGTATTCCTTACCGAGTAAGATAGTTCACCAAACAAAACATAAACTACGTTTTAAGAATCATTGTTTCATCGACTTTTATATCACATTATTATTCACAAAACGACATAAGTTATACATATTATAATTCCCCATATATATTTATTCTTAACACTATACACTAGTGACGTTTTTATCATAACTCTAACTAAATTTTAAAAGTTTAAATGGATACTGAAGAATAACCTACAATATTCAACTGTCATCGTATGCACAAAAACTAATTACAATTAAAAAACAATTACCCAATCTTTGTTTTTTAAAACCCACCAAAGGATTTATACTATATTATGGATTAAAATATCAATTCGTTTCGATTAAAATGTCAAAATATTTATTTATTTTAAAGCAAATTTACTTTCAAACCACCGAAACATAAGTATGCTAAATTACTTCCTTATTATTGTAACTTTTGTGTTAAGACATACAAAATATATTCGTTATCTCTTTCTTACACATAACGAGTGCGTATATTGTCACCTCCCTTAGACTGTCGTAAGTCAAATTGATGTATTTTAAAAAATACTAGCCCTTATAAAAAAGTATTGAAAGACTAAATTGCATTAATGAAAGTTGCAAGATTTTACTATAATCGCAAGTGTAATTTTTCGAACGAGATTCTAAAGTTTTAGGTTAAAGACGTATTTGAATTAGTGATTTTAAAGGGAGCAGAGTAATCTCGTGTAATCCAGTGGTAATAATTTTGGCTAATAGAGGTGCAACTGGTCGCTGTATGGAATAAAGGAATATGATATAAATTTAAAAACCAAAAAAAAGTAATATATTTTTTTGGTGATGTGTTTTTTCCTAATAATACTACAGTATTATAAAACATTACTTACGATGTCAAAAAAATATGGTAAGCTGCATGTAATCGATTATAAGGAGCATTCGCCCCTGCCGTCTCGATATGTACAGATGAAGATAGAGTTCATAATTAAGGCCCGGTGAGATTATTAGATAAGACTATTCATCTCAAAAGTTCTCCGTCTCTGTTGAAGTATTCAACCACTCAATATTGTAACCATGCAGGTGCTGTAAAAAATGCCCTTTAAGCGTAAATTCATATTAAAAAGAGGCGGTTTTGTCACACCAACTGCAAAATGACCTTAATGTACAGTACGTAAATGCACGACGGCCGATGCGTTAATTTTCCTAATAAATATGCTCGTTGGGGTCTTACTTATTAAGCAACGCTTAAGTATGTCCAAACGCTTGCAGACTGGCTGGATTTCCTCCCTATGGAGTTATTCATATTTAAATTTATTGCAGCAGAGAGGGAAAACACTATTGAGAAGGGAATTTGGAAGTCCAGGCATCTACAGGGCCTATGACCTGTCATTGGCTGGTTTAAGTGAGCCACTTTACACACTGTGTAACATTCACCATTCTCCCCATCTTAAAACATTTACATTTCCTCATCTCTTCTATCTGTTGACTTTTGTAAAGTAAAGGAGCGAAAACCTTTATTTATATATAATTCAGTAAACTGCAAAAAGTCTTGAAGATTACTAAATATAAAAGGCTGTTCTGACTTAACGCTAGTAACGTCTATTTTATTTCGTTCAGTAGAATCAATCGGCATATTAACACTAAAAAAAAGACGTTTACTTAATTACTAAATAAAAAGGGCGTTTCTAGCTAGAAACGTCTTTTCATTGAAGTACAACATATTTTTTTACTAAAAAGAAGACGAAAATGTCAATTTTAAAATGTAAAATTTATTTAAATTAATATACATATTCCGTTAGGGCAAACCATTATACATACTGTCGCATAATAATATACTTAATTTTTGTAGTATTTTTCACACAGCGAATTTTTCAATCTCGGAGTTACAAAATATTTATTTTCTCCGTTTTTTGTTTTACATAGAAACGTCCTTCTTTCTTATGACGGCAGGATTGACGTGTATTATATTAAATTTAACTGCATTTACATTTATTAAGTGCAGATCACAGCTTAGGACACCTAGAAACGATCCATGCCTGTGAATATTTAAAAAAAAATCTCGGTGCAATTTTCTCACAGTAAGAATCTTGTTGGTATTTGAGAACTGCTTTGTACCCCCGCTCGCACGGCGCTACTAACAGCTGATAGACAACAACTTACCGGCTACTTTATATAAATAATTATGTAGCATGCTTATTCAATACACAGCTCAGGCTATTCGTCACTATACCTGTGCACAGTACACGATATACCGGGTACGTTCTCCGATTCCCCAGTCAGTTGGAAATCGGCGAGCGACTGTGCCGGTCGTCTCACGTCCCACGAGAGATCAGCTCGCGACCAAATCGACCTTTCGATCGCCAAACCCGCGTACAATCGAACTCGAATTAAAAAATCAAATAAACAATGAAAAAATCAGTATTTAAATCACTCTCGCCCACTGACGCGTAGATTACCGGCATCTTATCAGATAATTTAATCGTTTTTTGTTAAAATATATCGTATAAAGTTGTTTGTTACGGTCGCCCGCTTCACACTCGCGAAATATTCTTGGACAGATGTAAAATAGTAGCATCGCATTTTTCCGGCTTCGAAATACCCGTGATAAGTGCCTGACACTCGCCTTTTGGTCAGCGAATCAAAACAGTGTTATATTTTTGTATTTTGTTTTTGTTAACTAATTAAAATGGCGCTTAGCATCGATCGTTTGATAGATCAGAGACATGGCACTGATGCAGACGATAAAGAAGAAGGATTGTCAGAAGTTGTCGTAGCTAAAATAGTAGCCATGGTCGTTTTGTTCTTTGCCTCTCTGCTCTTCGGCTTGGCCCCCATGTTTCTGTCCAAGAAGTTCAAGTGGATCGGTGAAGGACAAACCGCGGCGGATATCAAATCCTCGAACAAAATAGTCCTTGTGCTTCTTTCCTTCGGAGGGGGTGTACTGCTCTGCACGACATTTTTACATCTTCTTCCTGAAGTGGGAGAAAATGTGCTGAATTTAGTAGGTAAGCCACTTCGAAATTCGCATTTTATTTCTTTTGTTTATTTACTTAATTTCCAGGGCCTCAGAAAGTCAACATATATAGAACTTTATCTTCGAAGTAAAATGAAATCTTCTGTATGAAAAGCAGAATATGCATACATTTTTTTCTTGGGTGGGAAACCATTGAATTGCCAACAAGTTATCTATTCCAACGACCACAAATGGTAAAAATAAAATATGCGTATAGTCAAATTGAGACTTGCGATTTTGGAATACCTCAGGGTACGGTGATAGGTCCGCTTTTATTTATTATCTATGTCAATGACATATTTTGTCAAGATTTAAACTCAAAAATAATATCATATGCCGATGATACGGTTGTTTTAGTTGAGGAAGTTAACTGGAACTCAGTTAATTTAGTAGCTAATGACGTTATGAATAAATTGAAATTACGGTTTGACAAAAATATATTATCTTTAAATACGGAAAAGACAAAAATCATCCCATTTTTTATTAACAAGACAAATTTAGATTTAGTAGTAAAATAATTATTCACCAAAGCAATTGTAACAAAACTAACTGCGATCTCACATGTTCAGTACTTGATATAACAGATAAAATTAAATATCTTGGTGCATACATAGACCAAAACTTAAAATGGAAAGACCATATCAGTGAACTAGTTAAACGAATTAGAAAATGTAAGTACATATTTATTAGATTAAGAAATAGTTTAAAAATCAATCATTAAAAATAGCTTATTACTCAATTGTACAATCTTTGTTACAATATGGTATTGTAGGATGGGGTGGTGCATAAGGCAATATATTAAACCCTCTTAAAATAGTACAGAGATTAATTATAAAAGTAATTTTAAAGAAACCCTCAACATTCAATACGGAAAGTTTATATAAAATACTTAAGGTTCATACAGTAGACACTCTTTATAAAATAAATTTTATTGTACAAATATATAAAAAATAAAAGAATTTGAAATGAATAAGTCACTCAGATAACAACATAATATTAAAATTCCTAAATTCCATACAAGTCATGGTCAAAATAGCTTTGTCTTCAAAATAACAGTCTTATTAACAGTCTAGCTGATTCGTCCCAGCTCCTAAATAAAATTCAAATTAACTGTCCATCACATGCCCTACGAAATCACCCAACCTTTAGAATACCTAGTGTCAATATGAACTATTGCCAGAATTCGTTTTTACACAGATCGTGTTCCACTTTTAACAGCTTTTTTAACCATATAGATATATATCATACAGGATTACAATTATTTAAAAATAGTGTATTGAAAACTTTTGAATAAAACTCCGGTTGGTCCCTTTTTCTCTTATATCACTCAAATTACATACATTAATATTATTATTATAAATTAAATTTCTCTTTTGAAATTTTGTATTACTACTAAAATCGCTTTAATGAAATTCGACTTCTCTTGGTTTAAAATCTTCTCCTTATATTGCTTTTTCAAATTTTAAATGATTACTTGCCATACTTGTTATTCCTTTTTTATTTTTTATTTTTTCTCTGCTGCCATTGGCATGTTTTTATACTTGTTATACTTTTAAACTACTTTTAATTACTTATATTATATATGTTAATAAAATCAATATATTGCTGCTCTTACTATAATGTGTCATTAATTTTGAAGATGTTTTTTAAATTGACCTAAATTTAAATTTACTGTCTTATATTTCACTTAAAGATTCTTCTCATTGTTTCTTTGAATCCCTTAAAATAAATATGTGTTTATGTTTTTCCTTTTTTAAAAAAAATGTTATTACTATTTTATTTTATTTTATTTTTACATCTGAGCATGTTTTTCATTCTTTATTTCCATTCGTAATTTTTAATTATTCTTACAAATTTTCTTCATTTTTAATATTATTTCCATTTGTAAATACTCACTACAAACTACAAACCTTAAAATTTCTTTTTTTCACTTAAATTAAAATTTTTAAACAACTTTCATTTATGTTTTCTTTTTCCTTCTCTTTTTTATACTTTCATAATTAACATTAGATTTAATTGCTTTTTAATATGGAAACTTCACTGGTCCATTAGAATTAAGTCCAATTGTGTAAAATATTAAACTTTGTAACTGTACTGTATGTTTCCTGAATAAAAGAAAATAAAATAAAAATAAAATAAAAAGGTGTAAAAAATTATAATAATCTTCCTAATGAACTAAAAACGAAGATGAACTTAAAATAAAGAATTTTTTTTAACTCGTGTAAAAACAACATTAAATTTTAATTAGTATGAATGTACTATTGTTTTTTTTTTCTTTATATATCCTATGTTTTTCTTTTTCTTTTCATGTACTCGTATTTAAAATTATATAAACTCTTATAAATAAACAACTAAAACAGTGTAAGTCACTCTCCAAGCACAAGAGTTGGTCTATTTTTTTAGAGAGTTACAGTGACTTTACTACAACATTTACTAGATGTGTAAAAGTAGATATGTTTAGATATTTACAAAAACATGTACTTTTTATGAAATTTATGAACAAAAAAATAAAAAAAAACAAAAACATGTTCAATAATACATAAGATACCGATGAAGATGCTTTAAATGTTCGTTTACTCATTTTTGTACACAAATATCGATTTTACTTTATAGACAGTCGAAGATAACTCTGTTAACTTCAATTGTCCATAAAGTAAAATTAAATTTTCTGTATGAAAATGTGGATATTTGTTTAAATAAATTAATTAATTAAACATGTTTAAAAAACAATTTGAAACAAATATTTATTTTTTGTAGAGAAAATAAATTACTCTATACACAATTAAAGATAATCCTGTTAACTTCCCATTGTTAACTGGCCTTAGGCCGCGATTACAAACGCTATGTTCATCGATTCATATCAATACGGCATGAAGTAAAATCTATATTTATGTACGAAAATGTGTATATTTGTACGAAAATTTAAAATGTCTTCGTCGGAAACCTGTAATTGAACATCTTTAGAACATTCTATTTTTAATACAGAAAACTTAATTTTATGAATATAAATTGTAACGTCCCATTGTAATACAGGACCTGATTAACATTAAAGTATAACTAATGCATGTACTAACACGTGTATATTTAATATATTTATATTATAAGTACGTACTTACAATTTTTGTCCGTATTTGCCCATTTACAATTTGATTTATTATTTTATTTTATTAAAATGAACATTATTAGTTCATGGTTTACCTCTTCGTTCTAATTCTCAAGGCACTCTCTTAATACCCGTCCACAATTCCTCTTTCTTCTCTAACTCATATAGTGTCCATGCGGCTCGACTATGGAATCATCTCCCATCCACCATCAAAGATTCCATAGTCCAGTTTAAATCACGTCTGAAGAAACATCTCCTTTCTCTTCCTTAATATCTCCTTTCCCTTTTCCTCATTTTTCCTTTTTCCCATTGAGTAATAGTTTCAATTTTAGGTAATTTATAAACAATTACGTTTATTTCTATTTTTATAAATCTTTAGCTTTTTAATGTCTTTTTCTATTGAATATGTTCTGTAACTTGAATTTTAAAATTAAAACTTTTATTTTATTGGTTGGTTGGAAGATATTGTTATTTGGAATTAATTCCAACAAATAAAATTATGCACAAATAGTTAAATAAATAAATAAAATATAAATATATATATATTTCGAAGGTATTTAAAATAGTATCGAATTACCAAAAATAAGTTTTTACTGGAGATGTCGTATTAATATTACAAAATATTGTGGGTGCGTTTGTTTTCAAATTGCATAATATTAAAAATATATAAATATGTTAAGGAAACAACATTACCAAAGAAATACAATATTTACTATAAACCAAAACCATATAACTAAATACAATACCAAAAAAGCATACTTGTGTAAAAACTAAAAGAAAACTAAAATTAACCTAACTATGAACGACGTTCTTACAAGGTTACATCATTTTGCAAAAACATTAGAGATAGGACAAATTGATCAAATTAAAAAATGACTCATTTGATGTTGTTCATGAAAAAAGTATAAATGTCTCATTTTTTGGTGAATAATTGTGTTAAACACACTATAATAGGCTTGTTTTTGCGTTTTTTACATCAATTTTCGGAAACAGAGTTTCATGATTGCATGAAATAGCTGATAAAATCGATTTGATCAGTGATCAGTAATTTCCCATCACTAATGAAATTAGTTTGACAGCTGTCATTCTAATCAAGCTATATTTTAAGGGCTATAGTTAAATACTTTAAACAGAATTCAGATTAAAATCAAAAACAAAACAACATTAAATTTGTAGTAAATATTTACATATACGTTACAATGTAACTTCGTTACCTGCTACATTCCTACAAACTACTTTTTTTCTGTTTGTCGGGGCATTCATTTACATGATTTATTGCCCATCTATTTATTATTTTAATTTTTTATAATTTTGACGGAAATCAGTCCCTTAAATAACATTTTGCTTAATCAAGAAAATTTAATTAAAAAAAGCAGCAACGACAACTTAGGATATAAACAAAATAAATTATATCTTCATCGGTACATACCGAGACGGTGTATTTAACTTCTATACTATCTCTATCTACCTCGGTATGCTCTACCGACTTATCGTCTCTGAAGGCATGTGATCGTATTCTACCTAAAAAAATGTTTTTGCAATAAGCTGATCTGAAAGAAGGTCTCAAGACTTTTAAAACAAATCCGTGTAAGTAAGTGGCTTTCAATCCCAGAACCTTAATTGTAAATTCCACTTGACAAACGATCAAGAATGTTTCTTGACTATCATCTTTCTATTTTTCTTTTTGTTCCCGACGTAGGTAACTTTTGAATAACTTATCTATAAAACTAATCTGGGGTTGCTCCAAAAAAATACATTAGCAATAAGATCTTTTTAAAATATCGTAGTTGTCAATAATATTTTTATATTGATGTTTGTTGTAGATATTTCTTGATAAAACTCCATAGATAATGATTTAGATAAAATTCAAAATAAAATTGTCAATAAAACTTAATGGTTTAGATTCACTTTTATTGAATTTTGACCAACGAGCGCTTTCGCCTAAGAAAGCATCTTCCGGACTAGTAAATCGTTTACAACATTTTATACTTTTATAAAATGTTTTACATGGTTTTGGTATAAGAAGATCACATAAGTATTTTATTAAGGGACAGGCAACATAAATAGTATTACAACTGGTTTGCAAAAACCGTTCATTTTCCATAAAGTTTTATACTGAAATTGGGATTAAGTCCAAGTAAATTTTATAATTCTTATTATTCAAAAGGTAAGGAAAGAACATATATAAAAAGTCACAGGGTGGGAAGCGCTTGTTGGTTAAAATGAAATAAAAGTGAAACTAAACCATGAAGTTTTGTTGATAATTTTATTTATAAATTTATCTTAATCACTAACTATTTTATTTTTTTATGTGTATAATTATTTAAAAAATTGCAAGTGAAGTGATACAAAGTATCCCTAACAAGTGCTTTTTTGACATTGTATTCAAAATTCTGTAAAAAGAACTTTTTTTTTTTTTTTGTTCATTAGTAATTATTTTTGTTGCAAAGTCTGTTGTTAGGTAGCTAGCGCGGTATACACTACTTCACAAGGTGGATTAAAATTAATAGTTCCACTTCTTTAAAAACAGTAACTAGCGAAATCAAATAAATTATGTAATATTTTTTTTTTTTTTTAAATGTTTTATACCACTGACGGGAAAGTGCAACAGAAAGATCCTAAATGTATTTACCTTTTAGGGGATTATGACGTCAGCAACGATCTGGTCAGACTTTTATTGCCCGGATTAACAACAACAATATATCGTTGTTTAGCTGTCTTAGGGTTAAACAATGAAATCTTATGAGACGCGTGTTGCAATTCTCATTGAGAACACGTGTCATTCAGAAATAAATAGATAAGAGACACTTCATAATAATTATGTAAATACTACTGTAAAAATTTCATGACACCCAGGTGGGCAATCACAAACGCTATCTTCATCGGTACATACCGAGACGGTGTATTTAACTTCTATAATATATATATCTACCTCGGTATGCTCTACCGACTTATCGTCTCTGAAAGCATGTGATCGAATTCAACCAATAAGTGACGCCGAAACTTTACTCCGCTTTCCTTACTTAATTAAAATTTAAAATAGTTCTTATTCGTATTTTAAAAAGGCTTCTGTGATAAAAAGCAGCCACTTCAAAACGATTAAAATTTTAAATAAATCTCAATTTGTTTAACAAATTTATATACGTGTAAATAGTACTTTAAGTCATTATACTTTTTTTTGCGACACGTTTATTTGTTTATATTCTATTAAAAAGGTCATGGAATATTTATTGCCAGCAGTTCAACACGACAAATCACCACCCGTCAAAAAAAGGAAAAAGAAAACTGACCTTTGAATACCCAATGGCATTCACTTCGATTCGTATTTGTTGAGAACTCCAATGTGGTGATTTGTGTGGGTTTTTATGAGCACAATGCACGATTTACAATATTCAAGAAGAAGTCAGAGCGGAGGAAGTCACAGAGAAACAAGCGCAAATTATCAAGTACGCGTAGTTTTTTTTTCACTCTACGGATCTGCCTCGAGCGCGATCATACCGACCAAGCGAAAACGATCCCGCCATCTCTGGGTGAAGGATTCAACTACACATTTAATTCAAAATTCTTTTCAATGTGCAGTCAATTAATCGATTTAATAAATCTCTTCTTGACCGGGATAATCATCGCGTAAATTGAACCGCTGGCCACATCACAATTTAAAAAAAAAGTTTTAGCTTAATTTTATTTTTTCAGATAAACAAATATAAGTACACAATATTACTACTTAATACAATTTTTATATAAATTCAATACATTTACATTGAAGTTTCGTAAAATAAAAAAACAATTTTGAACATGACTTTTATACATCTGACAATTCCTCAGACGGTATAGTTAATTTTTGAATATCTCTATCTACCTACGTATTACAAAGCTGGCTCAATCGAGATCACGATACGTGCTCTCAGAAAGAAAGGAAAATATGTGGATCAAATACAATAATTAAATTATTTTTTCAAGTGGATATGTTTTTATGGCCTTGTGGTGTAATGGTTAGCGCGTTTGTCTGCCATTTAAGAGGTCTCGGGTTCGATTCCCGACATGGTTGATATGAAATATTAATTTAAAAGGATGTTTTTACTTTGGACTTGTAACTGAAGCATAAGACTGATCGTCTTAACTTCATGTAAAAAAATGATCAAAATAAGATCTGTGTATCAATGCAGTGCCCTATGCACCATTTGGTGCGGAAAGGGAATGATGATGATGATGATGATGTATTAATAAGGCAGCATCTAACCACATTGTCTCTGCATCTAGTCGTTCGTTTTCAAAACTGATGTGTCATGTGTCACATGATTTAATACCCTGTCATCGCTCTAATTTTCTTGCCTCCTCTTTCACAGTAGTAGCCGCTCGATTGTGGAATAATCTACCCACTAATGTTAGAGACGTCCCTTTTTTATTGACATTCAAGTCAAGATTGAAATGTCACCATCTAAATATTTAAATTGTTCCTTTATCCTTCTTTTTTCCTTCCAATCCCCTCTCCTCTCTTCATAGTACAGTGTTAATTTTTTTATATATTTTTATTTTGTTAATCTTTGTTTTTAATTTTGTATTCAATTGAAAGATTCGATATGTCCATGTATTTGTAATTTTCTCAAACTGAACGGTTTGGGTAGGTAGGAAAAAATTGCCTGAACGCAATATGCCCGCCCTTATATGTATATGTATATAAAGTGTAAAATAAATAAATACATTGTCAGTTTTGAAAACGAACAACAATGAATTTAATTCGAGTTTAAAATTATCTTATTTTTCTTTCGTTTTTTAATACGTTTATACGCTGTCAAGAAAAAAAGTGCCCACCTCAGATTGAAGAAAAAATTATGCGGTGTAACAAATTTTTTGACACTTTTAATAAGTAAATATACTCGTATGTACCGTGTGGAATGCCGACTAGGACACGATACAAATTACATATTTTTTTCTACAAACACTCAAATTACCCTGAAGATGGCTCCTGCAATGGTAGCCGACACGTCGAAACAAATCCAACACACACTGTATCACCCAGAAAAGAAACATATTGATAACAGTCACCGTGAAAACCTTCGCACATAAGTACATTGTTAATTGTTTTTTTTTCTTTGTTTAGGTTCCTGTCTCTTAAATATAAATAAAAAAATACATATTTAAATAAATTATCAATACAGCATTCTGTACACACCAATCAATGCATCACAAATATAAAAAAAAATATTTTAAATCCCGTTATGTAAACTCAATGGGCCTTCCTCATAAACTTGGCATAAAGTTACGCCTAGACATAGTGGTAGAATACGAATGGGAATACAATCCTTATTATAGTGGTTGAATAAGGATGGTTAATACCATCCTTATTCTACCACTATCCATAATCCATCCTTTTTTACCACTATGCCTAGGCGTAACTTTATACCAGATTTATAAGTAAGTCTGTATTGCGTTTCAACATTAATTTGCTGATTTTTTACAAAAATTCGTGACTTATCACTTTTTATCACAATTAATATCATAACGTATTTATCAATTTTTTTAATGATTATTTAATTGATGTTTTGTTCTGAATTTGCCTATCACGGGTAGAAAAACATTAATCCGAATTTTATCTACGAATCTCACCCACACCAATAAAGATTTCAGACATATTACTTTACAGAAAAAAAACAGAAGGATGAATGGAATAAATATGGATTTTCAAACGTGGACAGAATGTAGCTTGTCATACTGTCTAAACTACTACTACCATCACGCCATTTCCCCGTAGGAGTAGGCAGAGAGGACAGAACGCCATATCCCTCTGTCTTTGCATACAGACCTCGCTTCTTCTACATTCATACCTCTTCTCATCCACGCCCGCCGATTATTTCTACTCTTGACATGTCCATCTTCAAGTATTCGATAGACTTGATCGTATCATGTCTTTCTCGATCTTCCTCGTTTTCTGCATCCATCAACGCTCGCATCGTAGATCCTTTCAGCCGTTCTTTCGCTGTCCATTCGCTCTTCATGTCCAAACCAACGCAGCACCCCTTTCTTGATTCTGTCGATAATTCATGTCTCAGCCTTACATAGTCCGCGGATCTCGACAGTTGTGCACCTATCATACTTACATCGTTTTACCACACATTCGCCTGAGGGATTGCATTTCGACAGCATTTAACCTACTTTCATCATTATTTTTCCAATTCCATTCGACGCTCCCATAAATTAGAGTTAACATTAGAACTCCTTTGTGAACTGCTAGTTTTGCCTCCTTCGACAAACATTTGTTTGCCAAAGTAGATATGTCCTCAATCAATGAACTGAAAACCCCACAAGTTTACATAAACCCCCAAAGGGCTTGGTTGAGCCGATAATTTGTTTCAATGTATTTTAGCCAGAATAATCATATGTAAGTAGATACTTTTAAATCCAATACCTAGCAACATATATACTGGAAGTAAAACTATCGGTGCTGTTGACGAGTACATTTACCTTGGGCACAAAATCAAATTGGGAAAATTCAATCAAACTGCGGAACTGCCTAGACGAATCGGGTTAAGTTAAGCTGCGTTGGGAAAGCTGAAACACGTTTTCAGAAACAAGGAAATCCCAAATAATCTAAAGGCCAAAGTCTACAACTCTTGTGTTCTGCCGGTGGCAACATACGGTCTTGAAACCATGTCACTCACTGCTAGAAGTGTTCACAAAATTAAGTGCCCTCAGCGGTCTCTAGAAAGACAAATGATGGGTGTCTCCTTAAGAGACCGAATAAGGAATGAGGAGATAAGACGCCGTACGAATGTGGCCGATATCGCGGAGTGCGAAGACAAAAATGGCAGTGGGCGGGTCATGTGGCGAGACAAGAAGTCGATAGGTGGACTCCCAGAATACTAATACTAACTGGAGACCCTTCGAAAGTAAAAGGAAAGTAGGGAGACCACAGAGAAGATGGACTGGCGACGTCGTCGAACTTGTGGGCCATGGATGGAAACAGAGTGCTCAGGACAGAAAAACATGGAAAAATCTGGAAGAGACCAGAGAAATTAATATGTAATAGCACTGACTAACCTGGTGTTGAGTCCTCTTCCTTGTCGGCGATCAGCTCACGCTGTCAGGGAAATTGGTGATAAGAAACACTGCAGGCACACAATTTCGTCTGGAGGCGGCGGATGATGATGAACGACGATGAATGATGAAATATTTGATTTTAGTGTTTACTATTTTTACTGTTAATATGTATTTCATTGCTATGTTATTATCCTTTATTTTTTTAATACTCTGTTTTATCTTTTATGTATATTGTAAAAAAGAAACAACAAAAAAAAATATATATATATTATTCTGGCTAAAATACATCGAAACAAATTATCGACTCAACCAGTAGCTCAATCACAAATAACTATCGACGTGCTAATAACCGACGTGATAACAATTTCTCACCATGGTTGTTTATCGTATTCGCGATCACAATACAACATCCGTAAGCACCTAATATTAAATTACGAAATACTTACGTTTCGTGACGCATAATCCTGCTGCGCAATCACATATTTCAATTTTACCGGTGTAAATATGGAAAATATTCCAAAACTGCTATTTTTATTTATTTATTTATTATTTACCACGCTGTTCATTGCATTTAGCCGGCGCGGCGGTTGGAAAGCCAAATGTCAAGAAAAGCAGCCGCCACAGTATTTGTAATTAAATTGTCACTTTTTAGTATTAGATACTCTTTAATTTTTTGCAAATGTAATATATTGTATTATTTTTTATAGTAAACGCCGATTTTTCGCCAGTGAACTGTATTTATTTACGAGAAAAATAAAAAACAAACCGACACGATCGTTGACTTAGAGATTACACACGCGTTGACTTATGACTGCGATAACTTAAGCATGTTCATTATTGTTCATTGTGATCGCTCAAATGCTTAGCATGTTTTTAAGCACGTCTTTAGTTATTTGTGATTGAGCTATGGGGCTTTTACATGAGTAGGGTTCAAAGAGAAAACTATACGGAGTAGCGGAATAAAAAATGTTATCAATGCGGTGTCCTATGCACCGTCAGGTGCGGGTTTGGGAATGATGACGCTATTGGATAAACAGCTGTTGGTAATTTATATTCAGTCGTGTGTTTATGGCTCGTGTTAGGCTCCCATAACTAGCAGAAATCGATCTCAGCGCCAATATCAGCCAACATGCCTCTAAATTTCTTCGCGGCTTTCTGCCACTGTAGCAACTATAAAAAAATTACTAATCATTTATTCCTATTTCTGCACCAAATGATGCATAAGTCACTGTATTAGTGCACAAATCGCAGCTTATCTTGATCTACAACAACGTAGAACTAATATTAATTCCATATATATGTTCGGCATACTAAATAGTATAATCGATGTTCCATCATTACTGGGACAAGTAAAATTCAATATTCCGACTCGTAGGTTGAGAAACAACGAAGAACTGTTCATCGATCAGCATAGAACAAACTATGGCCTTAATTCTCCAATGACCCGTCTTTGTCGTATTGTTAACTCAAGACAAGAATTTACAATGGTTTAAACGAGCACTAAATAAATAGTCCAGATCTTGTCTTGATGTCCGTTATGTTTGTCAATGCTTCTTTTATAAAAAAATGTTTTTAACTATTATTTTATTGTAATATTTAAACCCTATAAGTTGTATACATGGACAATGGCCGTTAATAAATAAATTGATTTTTGTTACATGATAATGAGATGATCAGCCTTACGCTTTAAATGCCAGTCCAGAGACTAAAAAATAGGTACTCTAGTGTAAAAACACCCTTCAAAATAAATATTTTATGTCAACCATGCTAAGAATCGAATCCTGTTGTATATGTTGCTAAAATTCCACTCATCGATGCGCTTTGTAGCTGCAAGACTTTTGTGATGTAAGCTTTCATATTATATCTAAATTAAACTTCAACTGTAAATGGGGTCTAGATTTTTAACCGCCCATGCAGTCTGTAGCTGCAGGACATGTAATCTAGATTCTATTTGTGAACGATTTTCTATAAATTTAGAATACTTCCTACTTTTTTTTTGTGCAGTGTAAATAGGGGCTAGATTTCTAAACGTCCGTGCGCTCTGTAGCTGCAAGACGTGTTGTAATCTAGCTGTTATATAATTATTCAATTTTAAGTTAAATGGAAATGAGGATCTAGAATCCCAACCGCCTATGCTCTCTGTAGCTGCGAGGCGTGTTCGGGTGCTTATTGTCCTGCACTTTTGAGGTGATTCTAACAAATTTGACGCTATATAAATTATCCTAAATAAATTAATAAAATCTACGTTTATAAAATACTCATGTATAGTATTTTTATTACACTATTTCCTTATTTACTTGCTGCATTTGTCGTTTAAAAATAAATACATAACACAAAACGTAGTAGACACACAATTATTTTTGTCTAAAAACCACGGATTTTGTTTTCATTTCCTGAAAAATACAATAAACGAAATAATTCGCTGAAATCGGCAATATTAATTGCTTTATTGGTCACGTTTACCCTTCGCTGCTTCAACCTGTGCGTGACATTTTTTATAAATATATTTTTTTAATATAACGGTATTTTTTTATGTTGTCACATTGTATCTTTCACGGTGTATATTCTGTATCCGGGTGGATTAACATTACAGTTGTGTGTGTCAAATAGAACCATATTCCTAGAAGAGTGCTTTCGACTCGGCTGTAAAATAGCGACCGGAATATTTTTGTAAACAGGAAAATAGTAATTTTCACAACACCAGATATAAATGGAAATAGGGAAATGTCACATACTACGAATACCGATAAAAATATGTTAAATGGATCAAGGAAAATTAATTTTAATTTTTAAAAATGTTTTCATACTTGAATTTTTAAAAGAACTTACAAAAAATATGTCGCTAGAAAAACGCAACACGTTTGGCCTTGTCAGTTGTGACGTCAAAATTCGTGACAATGTTCTAAACAAATTTGTATGGTCGGAACAAATAAACATGAATCGTGTTGTATTAGGGGCGTGGCCAATGGAGTGACAGTTTTTGCGGGAATTACAAATTACAAATTTAAAAATATTGTTTAAGCTACTGATATTTAGCAAAAAATATTTTTTTTACTGGACAGTATTTCGTAGACCTTTATTACTTTTAAAATGTTTTCAAAAACGTGATATCTCCCTATTGCACAAAATAATATAAAATAGAAACTAAAATGTATAACAAATAAAAAATAAATGATCAATAAAAATTGAAAAAGTAAAACACTTAAAAAATCAAAATTAATTAATTTACACGGGCGCATATTGACATACATATATATATACATGAACAAATTATGCAATACTTAAATTATCATATTAATATTTTAAATCGGTCAACCATATTATGAAAATCCCTCTCCCCCACACCTCCACTCTATTTCTCCATCCCTTAACCTTCTTACGTGCTCTTTTTTTCTCGTGTTATATTATTTATTTATTTATTTCTTTACCGTGTAACATCTTCTCTCATTATATTTGTGAAAAACTTTAACTAGATGTATGTATCAATATTTATATTTTATGTTCTAATAAAACAACTGTTGTTTTTCCTAAATAAATTAAAAATAAATTAAATTTTTAAAGAATACGTCATGTTTTGAAATTATAAAAAATATCTCCCTCGGCACGGGACAGCCTAGTGAGGAAACATTGTCTTTAATAAAAAAAAGTAATACATAAGTTGTAAAATAACAAATTCAAATCATTTTCAGGTCATAATTATAATGTTTCGCTTAATTATAATTTGAGTAATTAACTATCGAATAATACTGTCACGGTTATTGTTAGGTGTGTGCACGTCTGTTGCTAACTGGAAATAATATACTTAAAAAGTTGTAGCAATTTTTAAGTACTGATTTGCAAAATCTGTGATTCATTGGGGCCACAGATTGAGGCCGAGCCGTCGTTTGGACTCTCAGATCCGCATCACCAATTTCTATATTTTTATTTGTTTGACTATCCGCTCCAAGTGGCGCTCAAACAACTGCATCGGTACACCAAATATAGCGTATTTAGTGACTGACCGAAGTTTCGGTTTCGACCAGTGTCGTTTTCGGCTGAAACCTCCATTTGGCCGAAACCTGTGGTATATAATATATTATCCTTGTAAATGCCCACAGTAAATACATCCAAGACTAAATATATGTTTGCAAGAAAGTCACCAATAAACTATGTACAACAGCCACATAGACAAAGTCAATTCCTTTAAATATTTAGGTACTGAAATGACTAATGATAACAATTATAGTACCGAGATTAGAGCACGGCTATCGGCAGAAAACAGATGTTATAATAGCTTGTTTAAACATCTGGGATCCAAATTGCTCACTAGAAAAACCAAGACCATTCTTTACAAAACTCTTCTCAGACAGGTCATATGGTGCCAAATGCTGGGTTATGACCAAAAGAAATAAAAATATGATATTAGTATTCGAAATAAAAATATTAAGGAAGATATTCGGTGCTGTCAACCATAACGGAGTGTGGAGGAGACGGTTTAATCATGGATCAGAGGCACTGTATGGCGAACCCAACATTGCACAATTCATCAAAAGAAGATTACAATGGTTGGGCCATGTGCATAAAATGACTAATAACCGTACCCCAAAAAAGATTCATTATACCACTCCGCACTAGGCGTATATAAAAAAAATGAAGGTAGGGTCGTCAGTCTTACGAACCAGTACCAATCAGGGGACAGCGAAATATTGCAGTAAACTACATTTCATCTTAACCCTGCCAGAAACAGAACCCGGAACCTCGAGTCAACTACTTTGAGGTGGACTCATTTCCACTTTTTAGATTTTTAAATTCCAAATTGTTTCCATTCGTTCATTTCAAATTTCATATAACAGGATTTTTACCTTTGAGTACCCATCAAGTAGGCCTCGTGGTGTAATGGTCAGCGCGTTTGCCTACCATTCAAGAGGTCTCGAGTTTTATTCCCGACGTGGTCGATATGAAATAATTATTTAAAAGGGTGTTTTCACACTAGAATATTTCATAGTCACCCGGGCACGAAGACATCTAAGCCTTTAAAAATGTATTTTATCTCTGCTTATTTTAATATGTGCAATTATTTTTGCGTTTCTTTATGAATACTTATTATGATATACAAATAAGTAAACATGAGTTGTGTCCATTTATAAGTCAATAATGTATTCTTTTTCATTATTTTACGACAAATTAATCTATGATTCATAGCATCTTCATCCTACACTGCGCAAATATTGCGGGCAGCTTTATTCCCTCGGTTGAACGCCAGCAAAAGGAGTTGTCGAAAATACTCACCGTCGTCTACTAGAAATTCTATTTCAAAATCTTGTCTTTCTTCTTCTTGCGGTGCCTGATCAGGGCCCCCCGACGTTGGCGATCACTACAGCGAAAGCATCTCGGTCCTGCGCTACTCCGCAGCCAGGACAACTGCTTATTGGATGTACTCGCCATAGTGATTCCCGGTAAAGGTGACCAGAGTAGTTTCCCGTTGCCTTCTCTGGTGGATTTCTCTGTCGGGGTTACTTTCCCTTAGCTGGTTGGTTCTGGTTTGGAGGCGCCAGAAACTCGCCTTTCAACCTCTCGTTATCTGCTGTGATCACGCCGTTATGAGTGCGATCCCATTGCCCGGGGTTGGCGACGTAGACGCTAACGAGTTGGACTAGTCAGTGGTGTTGCCGGTGGAATGCAACTGGGCGTTCGCAGCATTTTATAGAATCACACCCTCCAGCAAGATGTGACTCACTGCGACCCTACTGTCGGTTCAAACCCCAGTTGAAAGCTTGTTATCAAATAAAATAATACATTTAACGAAAAAATTTCTTTCGAATGACGTATAACCTCTACCATTTTTTTAAAACTTTTAGTGTTCATTTTTAAATTTGGAAATAAAGCGGACACAACTTATGAACACCTAAAAACTAGACTTATCATTGTCTTTCTGAGGGCTTTAAGATGTAAAACATCTAAGGCCCAAACGATATAAAATTGGGTCAATGTTATGAATTATGGTTGGTGCTTATTCCACCAGTGGGGTCAGGGGTATATTAAATTAAATAATTTGTTATTCTTTGTCTCAAGATATCAGTGTTATGATAATTGGGACCCGGGTCTTATTGAAAGATGGGACAGTGATATATAAATAGGTGTGATATTTCAATTTATTTCAACAGAGAGGGAAAACATTTTCGAGAAGGGAATATGCGGATGTTGGGCCACCGGGAGCTGACAGTAGCTTGTTACTTGACCTAATGCCTGCGCAGTAGTTAAATGTTTGAGCTGAACTAATAATATAATATTGTTTTCTTTTTCTTTCTTTTTTATTTTTTTTTTATCTCTCTTACTATTATATATGTATATATATCTCAGTGGATTTAACTGTGAATATATAATATTTTATATGTATTTTATATATATTTTTTAGACACTATAAGTATCATTTATTAAATCATGTAAATGAATGCCTCGACACGGGTTGTGCCCAGTGAGGTATTCATTTTTTTTTTTAATGTTTTATGTAAAACGTGAAATAATAAATAAATAAATTAATAAAGAAGTCTAGGCATTTACAGGGCTTACGATCTGTCATTGGCTGGGTTAAGTGACCACTTTACACGCTGTGTAACATTCACCGTTCTGCCCATGTTTGAACTTCCACATTTCCTCAACTCTTCAATCTGTTGACCCTTATGAAGCAAAAGAACTGAAACCTGTATCACGTGGGTGAGATTCATCAGGCTGAATCAAATCATTTATAAATAACTCCCTAGAGAGGAAATCCAGCCAGTCTGGAAGCATTTGGACATACTCAAACATTGTTGAGGTATAAAATTATTTAAATTTGTTGTAACAGAGAGATAAAAAAATTTGGGAAGGGAATATGGACGTGTGGGCATTTACAGGCCTTATGACCTGTCGTTGGCTGGTTTAAGTGGCCACTTAACACACACACACCGTGTAACATTCACCATTCTGCCTATGTTTAAACATCCACATTTCCTCAACTCTTCCATCTGTTGACTTTTGTAAAGTAAAAGAGCTGTAAAATTGGAAACATGTTTTCAGGCGTTGCCTAGTAAGTGAATTGGTTCAGCCGGATGAATCTCACCCACGTGATAAAGGTTTCTCCGAAAATGACAAAATATCGAGTACCCTAAAACAAATACACGAAAAACTCATTTGAGAGAAAGATATATAATATAATTGGATCACTAAGCAAGACACACATACACTGTCCAAACATTTTATTAATTATCTCCGTATATTAAGTCTTCTTTGTATTTTCTCACATGTAAAAATATATATTTTTTAAAGTTTATTGTTAAGTGTCCTCAACACGGGTAACTCCAGTGTGGTCACATTATTTTTATTATAATTCATTGTTTATAATGTGGAAAAAAAATAAAAAAATAATTTTAATAAGATGAAAATACACAGTGATCATAAGGCGATTATTTTCTAACCTCATGTTACCACAAAGTGAGTGACTCAAGGGAGTTTTTTCACAAAGTATGAGGTTAAACCCGCCAAAGTCCATATGCGAGTATGTATGTAGTTGAAGCTCAATAAATAAAATAGGAAAATGGTAAAATTAAATATTAACATAAAAAAATGTAAGTAGTTAGAAGAAAACAATAACTTCTGGACAATGTAGAAATGACTGTACATAAATATTTTAAAATATCAATAGGATTTTGTAAAACAGATTATGTATGTATCAGTAAACGGTAAATTCTATTTTGTAAGTCTAAAAATTTTCATTTAATTTTTGTTCACTGTCGGAATTAGGGAAATATTTGCACAAAAAAAATACAGTTTTAAAAAACTGTATTTTTTTAAAATTAATAATGGTTAATGAAATACGGTCGAGTAAATAAAATAATTTCACTGAACTGGCATAAAAAATATTTTTGAATTTATAATTTTTAATTTCCGTGAAAACAGTTTATTGCGTTGGCCACGCCCCTAATACGTCACGATTCGGTTAAATTTTGAACTTTGTGACTCTTTAAATTTAAATAAAATATCGCCACGAATCTTGACGTCACAATTCTCTGAGCCAAAATGTTGCGTTTTTGTAGAGACATATCTTTTAACAATTTTATTTTAAAAGTTATGTATGAAAACATTTCTCCACAATATCCATTTTGATTTTAAAAGAACAATCGATTTTTCTAAATTCATTTAACGTATTTTTGTGATATTTCCCTATTATGGACGAATCCTAAAAATGATGTGAATGAATTCATCGCTTTTTACTACAACCGCCATTAAACCCTTTAAACTTGGCGATTCGATTGAAAAATGACACAGCATGCACTAATTAAATTATGCCCACGTAGAAACACTAGACAATTTAACTGTTTTTTTATTTATTAATAAAACAATGCTTATTTCACAAAATGCAAAGATTGTCAATGGTACTTCTTTGCTATGTATATTGATTTACCTTTAAATAAAACTGTTTTTTGTTAGTGTGGTGCATGCCCTTCTACGTGGGCACAATTCAATCATTTGTAATATAATAAGTCAGAGCAATGGGCAAGGCGAATCATCAGAAAATGTCCGACAGTGGACGGAGTGTGTATTAAGTACAAACCGCGAGTTACGCGAGTAATTCCAAGAACAACCATGAAACCTCTCGTGATACCTGTATCTAGACACTATAATATACGCTACACATGCCGTGGTGCAGATATGAAGGACAACCACAAAAGAGGATCTACCGAGCTTATAGAAAGCGGAGACACATAAATAATTGTGGCGGTGTGGTGCCATAGAGTGTCCTTTACGCATCCTTATATATTTTTTATTATATACACACCGCATCTGAGGACATGAGTCTGCTTGGCGGTGCACACTACACGAAAAAATTGCTCGTTGCCGAACGAAAACTGCCCGAAGGAGCACTCTGTAATCCGGTAGGCTTAGCACATTTGTGCTGAAAGAAGGCAATCCAGAAGTACATAATATTTATTTATATATCAACGGTTCAAAGAACCTTTTACAATAAAAAGTTTTACAGAAATAATCACAGTAGTGAACAATTCATTATGTAATATACAATATGAAATATAACTATACAATCCAAGTAAATAATTAAAACTAAACAAATTAGTCTTTTTTTTTTAAACTGCAAAAAAGAAACATACAAATAAAATTTAACAAATTGAAATGAGAAAAACTTATGTTCTAAATATAAATAAAGCAAATTAAAATTGAGAATAATTTAACATAAACATAAAGTGACTAGTATTTAGCTAGGTTATAATGAAAAAGTACTTCTTTCATATTGCTACAATAAGATTTTATAAATAATACGTTTTTTGGATCCATGTGAAAGCTTAAATAATCTTAATAACACTTCATTGGATTCACAAAAGAGGGAAGTAAATTATTCACTGACTGGGATTAAATTGATTGGACATGATCACATCGCCGAAATGATGACAAAACTTTTTAAAACCCTTGAAATTCTTTTTGGAAGCCATCAGCAGCTCAATCACAAACAAATATCGACGTGCTTAAAAACGTGCTAAGCATTTAAGCGATCAAAATGAACATTAATGAACATGCTTAAGTTATCGCAGTCATAAGTCAACGCGTGTGTAATCTCTAAGTCAACGCTCGCGTCGGTTTGTTTTTTGTTTTCCTTGTGAATCTTTACAGTTCATTGGCGAAAAATCGGCGTATACTATAAAAAATAATACAATATATTGGATTTGCAAAATAGTAAGGAGTATCTAATACAAAAAAGTGAAAAATAAACTACAATTACTATGACGACTTCTTATCTTGACATTTAGTTTGCCAACCGCCGGCATTATGCAATAAATAGCATGATAAATTAAAAATAAATAAATAAAAATAGTAGATTTGGAATATTTTCAATATTTACACTGGTGAAATACAAATATGTGATTGCGCAGTCGGATTAAAAGTCGCGAAACGTCAATATTTTGACATTAAAGGGGAGTGGCCTGAAAAATGCTAAAATGTGATATTTTTATGGGATATTTAAAGTACTTGTAGTAGTTCTAGCCAAATTTAAAAAATACGGCATCAAAATTTGAATATTTACTGGGGCTTTATATTTTTTATTTTTTTATTTTTATCTTGCAAGTTAGTGAAAAAAATTCTCAAAGATCATGAAATCACTAAAAACAGTCAACGTTCTAATAGGTATTTAACGTATTTGTAAATATGGTACGAGATTATTTTTTAGTTTATCGTTATGCTGAAATCTTCTTTTAAGTCTTAATATCTCGTTTTTTTATAATAAGTTTTCGTATAAACTGTTGCGATTTTAAAGGTGTAAAAATCCATACAAACCTTCATACAAAAAAGCCAGATTACAAATGTCGATTCATTCGCGTTTTACTCGCCGAACACAGTGGACGTCTTCAACACTGAGCCCGCGGAACTTTTTTCAAACAAAAAAAAACTGTATTTTTATGTACATACACAAATAATCGCACAATGGGGGATCGTAAAACATAATGAAGAAAAGCAGAAACAAGCAGCATTTAAGACTTCTTCACATCTCTAGTAGAAACAGGAATGTAATTTAATAATATAGAATATAAAATATTCCAATTCCTAGGTTTACGGCCCTTCTTTTTCTAACGGACTTTCATCATATTAAGATGCGATACTGAGCAGAAATATACACGTCGCGTGTAATGAAAGAATATTTCATTTGTAATTCATTTTCATTGTGTAAAAAAGTATAGATATATTTTTTAAGGCAAATAGAACTATTTATCTATACGTGGAATAATAAGATATATAGTACCAATTTTGACAAATGTTGTATTTTTATCAAACCAAATCATCGAAATATAATATATATACATACATTTATTTTTATCATTATATATTTTACTAAGTATTCTTAGTTTTCTTCATACATAAGTAAGAAACTCGGTCAATGGTTAAAATTATAAATAAAAGTGGAATAAAACTATAAGCGTATTTTAATTATTATACATAAGTGTTGTGTGTTTTGTTTTTATTGTATTTTTTTATATATTGTTGAAGGCATAAAACCGTTTAACAAATGAATAAATAGGGCAATACCATTGTATTATTTTCTTACATAACTATTTTTAAATCAACAAAACTATGTTTTTTTTAAAAAACAGAACGTTGTATTAACTATAGGGATGTAAATAATATAATATTTAGATTAATAACATGTTATTTGTTTGTATATTTTAACTGAAATTGTATTCTTGAAATAAACTCATCGTAAATTAAAAATATGCAAATAAAAACGTAAAAAATAATTATTCACAAACGCGATTTTTTTCTAGCAATGCAAAGGAAACTTCGTTTAGGTGCAGAAATAAAAAAATAAAAATGCATTAAAATATATTTTAAAAACAGGTTTTCAAAAACTAACTTAATTGACATACTTATCAGTTTATTACAAACGTTCTAATAAATGAATGTGATGCAAGTTTAAAATCCAATACTTGTATATGATATATAGGTATCAATACAGCTCGCCTGATAGTTTTCGATCTAACATCATTGATAATGATTGAAAAAAACAACAAAAAATATTATGTCAAGATTAATACAAACTCAAGAGAAGTTTTTTTACTTACGTAATAAGCAGTTCTAGTTTTTATTGGCCAGTTTTTGTCATTATGTCATAGAATTGAGAGTTATTTAACGACAGATATTTTTTTATAATATAAAACGTTATTGTTGACCTTTTAATTGATCATTGAATTAGGACAAACAATTAAAAACATAATCAATTAGTAATGTTACAGATATAATTAATTAGAGGAACATTATTTTCTAGTTCAGTTCAGTTCCGAAATATGGCGTTTATTGGCAAAAAAGTTTAAGTACGTACTTGCAATACAAAATAAGAGTTTGACATGTAAAAATTGCAGGAAAATATTACATGGCTTCACTAGATACAAAAATAATTGTTCTAAAGCTTTAAATATTATATATATATATATATGTACTAGGTATTACACTATAATAATATCTGTACCTCAGAGGCAGACGGATGCAAATCCAAACGTCAAATGTTCAACAAGAGTCCATAGAATCTAATCTAGGAAATCACCAAAATTAAATACTTGAAACATTTATGAAAACTAAAAAAATACAACAGAGATGGAGAACATTTTAAAGAAGGGAATATGAAACTTGTCTACAAACATTTGGACAAACTCAAAATATTGTAATTTATAAAAAAGTTTCAAAAAATAAAGATAAAAAATACATAACAAAATTCCGACTTTTAACATGTCCATCTTCAAGTATTTGTTGGATTTGGTCATGCCATGTCTTCCTCGGTTTCCTCTATTTCTGCATCCATCAACATTCGCATCGTAAATATTTTTAGCCGTTATTTCGCTGTCCATTCGCTATACATGTCCAAACCAACGCAGAGCTCTTTTCTTGATTTTGTCGATAATGCTTATCTCAGCCTGCATAATGTACGGATCTCAACATTTGTGTATCTATCGTACATAGTTTGACCACATATTCGCCTGAGAGATTGCATTTAGACAGCCTACTTTAATTTCAAAACCGTTTTAAAAATTATCGATGAATGAAGTGCTTATCTTTTTTTGCACATTTGTAATTAACATTTTTGAATGACTCTAAATAAGTAGTCGTTAAAATGATCAGCAAACAAAAGTATTATGCAGATTAATATAAAAATAAACCATATTGTAGGGGAAAGAAACGTTCTAGTGTGCTTTATACGCGGAAGAAACCATCAAAATCAATGTAATTTTAAGCTAAGTGTTTCGGATTCATTATCTTTATTCAAGTGTCAAGCAACTCCTTCGTTTGATTCCGGTGGTCCTTGTTTCGAATCCTAATGTACCTACTCCTCCCTGACGGCGAGTCAAGAAAGCAACGCGTGACAACACAACAATAAAACACAACAACAAAACACAACAATAAGACAACAACAACGAAAACCGTACCGCGAGCGTGACAGTGATTTCGAATCTCCAACATACAAGGAAACGTTAAAAGTGACCTGTGCAAACGATAACGGTGTTTCTGGACCAGTGCCAAAGGGAGGAAATCGTAAGACCTAACTCCTTTCATTAATTCCAGGATTGACACTCAAACCATAACGTCAGTTAGTTTACCTAAAATCAAACGTTCCCTGTTTTTTTCGAGCACGTATATCGCGAGAGGGCAGGCCTTGTTTACAGTCCCGAGGTCGAAGGTATCGAGCATCCAACACTAAGTGACATTCCAAAAAAAATATTTTGGGCTCAGAGTTAGTTTTCGTCAAGTGCCTGGACAATATGAACGATATTATTAGCAGAATTTGAAAATGGTAAAATTATTATTTTCGAGATAGAGTCAGAGATAATGTGTAACTCACGAAAAGAATTACAGTAATATGCATTTTTCCACACGCACTGTTGAGATCCGCCTGATCAGCGACTGACTACGCTTGTTTCTTAAAATTATGCGCAAACTTCGAATCTTTCTTTTTCATATCATACTGACCGCTCCCGTTTCTTCAGCTTTCCCCAAAATTTTGGATACGTTTTGCCAATGATTGGGCGTATATTAAGATATTTTGATAGGACACACGGGTGCATACTGTAAATACCTACAACTTGGCATATTTCACTCAAATCTGTAAAAATCATGACTCCGCATGTTTCTTCCGCTCACCCTTCATATGTATTATATGTTTTATTTTTAACAAAAAAAGTAAAAAATGTATTTACTGACATTTGATACATTTTTGAAAAGCGCATTCATTATGTTGATAAATCGAAAGTGATGGTTTTTGAAAGGGATGAAAATATAACTAAATGTGAGATCAGTGTGAACGGAGATATTCTGAATCAGGTAGAAGAATTTGTGTATCTGGGAAGTATGTTTACTAGGGATGGAAAGACCGAGGAAGATATCAAAAGGAGGGTGAGTGGCGGGAACGGGGTAAACGGTGCACTAAAATCTACTTTAGCAAACAAATGTTTATCGCAGGAGGCTCAACTAGCAGTTCACAATGGAGTTCTAGTGCCAGTTCTAATGTATGGGAGCGAAGTATGGAACTGGAAAAGTAAATATGAAAGTAGGTTAAATGCTGTCGAAATGCGATTCCTCAGACGAATGTGTGTGTAAAACGATGTATGATAGGTGCACAAATGTCGAGATCCGTGAACTGTGTAAGGTTGAGATATGCACTATCGACAGAATCAAGAAAGGGGCGCTGCGTTGGTTTGGACATGTAGAGCGAATGGACGGCGAAAAAACGGCTAAAAGGATCTACGATGCGAATGTTGATGGATGCAGAAAACAAGGAAGGCCGAGAAAGACATGGCACGATCAAGCCCATCAAATACTTGAAAATGGACATGTCAAAAGTAGGAATAATCGGCGTGCGTGCATGAGAAAATGTATGAATGTAGAGGAAGCGAGGTATGTATGCAAAGATAGAGTGATAGGGCGTTGTATCATCTCTGCCGTAATGGTTTGTTTATTTCGGTAGTCAGATGGCAGAAGGGACCATCTGTATTTTTGTCTATGTTTTAGTTTTCAAAAGTTTTAACTAATATTTCAGTAAATACACGCAGCAAAAAAATAAAAATATCAGCGTCATTTAGAATGGTAATTTATTATTGAAAAGCAACACTAAAATATTTTAGTTTGTGGATTAAAGTCTTGAAATTGAGACGTATTTCAGCTCTCATGAACATTTTTGAAAATTACAGATGGTCCCTTCTGCCATCTGACTACCGATTTGTTTGTTTGCATTCATAAATAAAGCGCACCCCTCTAGTCTCGGTCCCCTAGTCATATATAAATATTTAATAACATTTAGTAACAAAAAAATATTATCATTTGCCACAGCCCTGCGGAGAAGGCGTCCGCTGGTTACCCCGTGTGTTGTGAGATCCGTAAAAGTTCAAAGCCTTTAAGATCTACTCACAAACAGAGAGTAAATACAAGGTACGCGTTCATATTCAAATTATGGCAGCCGCCAAGTCCCGATAAGGGGCCGCCAGTAACTATCGCTGGCTGACAACTGTAGCCGATCGCCGGTTGACGTCTGACGGCTCCAAGCAATGAAGACAGATGACGTTTCGTGTATCTCGTCAACGTTTACAGTTTTCTCCTCGGATGCCACTTAAATTCCGACTTAACTAAGGCCCGTTACATCAAAAAAGTTAAGTAAATAAATGCTTACTATTTTTTATATTAAAGAATGATCAAGATACATTTGATTCGTGTGCCAATGCACCATTGGGTGTGAAAAGGGAATGTCGGTGATGATAAAATAATTAAATTTAAAGTAATCTATAAATACCTCTATTTCAAATTTATTTAGCATATAATAAATCTTTATGCATATAATTCCTCTGTGCGTGTGATGTCACTGAACTCCTAAACGGCTTAACCGATTTACGTGCGGTTTTCAGAGAAATGTAGATCTCTGCGCTGTGCGTATTCGCAGATTAAAATCTTCAATCTAATATGTAAAAAATAAGTAAGGAGCATAAATGTTTTATTCGTCGATCTACCAGGGTTACATGCGAGGAGAATGCATTTCCGAAAAAATTGAAAGATGTTGGTTTTTTCAAGTTTTGGTAAGAACCAGAAGATTTGTTGGTATGGGTTCACGTAAAATCACCTACAACACAATCACTGAACCACACACCAACCACCACAGCAGCACATTATCATATCTAACCATGACAAATTTGAAACAAATTCACCATACTACAAAACAAAGCTCCAAGAAAAAATACAGAAGGATAGTGGATGCTAAATTACTTAATCTTTGGTAAATAGGACTTTCTTAAATCCGAATCTGAGATTGTTAATGAGTTCGCCATTGATGTTAATACACTTGTCGTTTCAGTCAAGAGTTTTAAAGACATCTTTCAGAGCTACTGTAAATAATTTATCATTATATGAGGTGGCGCAAGTCATCACCCTATCGGAAGATGCCATAACTTTTGCAAATGGTGGCAAATGTTAGTTCTGCTTTGACATTTACGAAGTAAATAGATACAAAATACACACGTCAACAAGACATGAACCACTAAACTCCTATAAGAACGCGGAAACTTTTTTTCAAATTTTTGCGGAAGAGTTCGTCGGTGGTGTTGGCGCAGCGTGAATTAAGCTCAGCTTTCCCGGTCGCCCGACACCAACTGGATATGCACTACGGCGTTTAGCCGCTCCCCTAGAAGTGTATGGGACAACATGAGATGCTGCCAGGTCTGACCGGCCCCGGAGCAGCCGTTCTGCTGAGAATATCCCGGCTGCGGCTGAAGATGTCGCAGAGGATCCCGGAGTATCGACCAGACGACGTGCCACGTAATTGAGCGTTTATTGGCGGTCTTTACAGATAATTTTGGGATTGCAGAATATGTAGTTTCAACAAGATGAATCAACGGCGCATACTGTACGAGCCCCAACCAATATTCTGAGGGCTGTATTTCCGGGTAGCTTAATCTCTCGCTTTAGTGATTTGCACTGGCCGGCAAGATCCCCGATTTAACCGTTCCTGACTTTTTTGTGTTTTTTGTTCTTGAAGCCAAGAGTCGATGTTAACAAGTCTCAGACTCTTGAAGCCCTCAAAGAGAATACGCGTCAAGAATGCGAGAACCTAGCGCCGGAAATTCTGGAAAGAGTGAAGGAAAACGCCATAAATCGGTCTAGAATGGTCATCAATTCTGGCGGCGGCCCCTTGACCGATATCGATTCTCAACTTGATTGAAAATAAGTTAAGATATCAAATAAACACAATCCGAAAGCAGAATCAATTTTTTTCTTTCATAAAAAAAATTACAGTCAAAGAACATCGGGTGACAACTTTTGCGCCATCTTGTATAATTATATCTATGTAAATGGCAGAAATAATGTAAGTAAACAAATGAATATTAAGATTATGCGTTTTGGTGAAAAAGCCACTACTTATCAGTTATCAGTTTTCGCGTATAAGTGAAGACCTGTAATAAAATAGGGCTTAAATACCAAAAAATAAAAAATGACGTTGAGTATGAGGAAATGTTCTGTATGCCTACGCCAATAACACAAATTAGAACTTATGTACCAGAAAAAAATATTTTATATCAATCTGAAGTCATGTATATGGGATGGAGCCTAAAGCTAGGGTTTCCTAGGACAGCGGTGCCCGTATTTTAACGGCCGTAGTGAACGGTGATGCGGTAGACAGCCGTCGTAACGTCGACTAGAGAGTGATTTCCTAGTGAAACGGTGTTAAATGGTGTTTCTAACACCATTTTCCTAGGAAACCACACTCTAGTCACCGTTACCACGGTTATCCACCGCATCACCGTTCACTACGGCCGTTAAAATACGGGCACCGCTGTCCTAGGAAACCCTAGCTTAAGTGCAATACCCATTAACGCATATAAGGGCCTACGTGATTAATCGCAGCGCTAAGCATTTCATACAAAATGGCTGGACGCGAGACTTGTGATCCGGATACGCCTTTTACAACAAAGCGGAAAAGAAGTGGTTTTAATAAGTTAAGTGAAAATAAAAAGTTAAAAGCCCAAGGGAAACAATATTGTTCTACTAAAAATGTGATTGTACCAGCAATAAGTCCTCCGAATACTTCGGTAAGTCGATTTGTTTTTAAAGATCTGTTTTGACAAATTTTTGACATGTTTTAACTAGCGTTCAGAATCTAGGGATGTGCAAACGATGTCTGGGGTGCACAGGGGTCAAAGCACGTAGCCTGGGAGGAGAAATCGAGTGAACACGATCACCAAATAGTTAGTGATATTTTCTGCCATTTTTTAAATGAAAAACCGGCTGTCAAAAATTTTATGTTTGTATGGGGAATTCCAAATAATTGTCGGCGAATTTCGTTTTCGAATTGCACGGCGTCTGATATTTCAATTATTTTAGTATGGAAAAATATCGGCTTAAAATACAATCTTTGAGTGAATTACTAAAGTTTTAAGAATAGCGGAGTATTTTATGTTCATTTGCATGATACTTTGCCTTATTTATTCTGAGATTGTAAAGGGATTTTTCTATATTTATAGCTGTAATAAGTGCTAAATTGACCCCGTTATACCAAATTTTACAAATTTTATTCAAACGTTTTAACTAAAATTCATGTAAAATTTAGTATGTATTTCATATATAATTTAGAAGATTAATAGCTTTATAGCTTAATTTACAAGAAACATTGGGCATTTTCCTAATTACTCCTGCGAAATTATCAGATAGGTGGGTGAATATTTATTTTTTGGCAAGAAAGCGATAAAAATACGGCTTTTCGAAATATCAAAAGTGAAATACATATTCACCCAGGTAAATAATTTGTAGTATTGCTTGTATGTTAACCTTAGAAAGTGCCATTTAGGGTTATTTTTGACAGTCCTCCGTAAAGTTGACTTTTTTTTCAGTTCACTTGCAAGTGCCAGAATGACTATAAAAGTCTTCTTTATGATCAAAAACTTTTACAAAAATCTTTTCCAGTAGAGAGTTATGATAGATATCTTTTTCCATTGATTAATAATTATTTTTTTAAATTTACATACCTACATTATAAATGATGTATTTTTTTGTTCAAAATTATTAGTTTTACGCATCCTTGAATTAAAAATCAGACATTTTAATGGATGTTGGTGATAGGCCCTATTTTATGTTTTTACGCTAGGCACTTAGGCCTGACTAATGAAATAGCAGTTGGTCTTAAGGCCTTCTCAATTACTTTGTTATTTTATACCCTTTTAAAATAATATTTTACTATATAATTTTCACTAAACTTATTTCTTACACATTTTAAAGAATTAAAAAATATATGCTGTATACCAAAAAAACTGAGTATATCTTTAAACCCTTGTAACTTTTTTTCACTTTTCTGGTGCTTAGGCCCAATTTTATTACAGGTCTTCAAGTTATGAAATGCGTAGAAACATTGATTTATAATGACATATCGCGCTGCAATCGTAAACTTATCTGTGCGCATTTAGTTTGGATTCTGAGCTACATTACTCCTTGAAAACCGTTATAAGCTATGTTTAATATAAACTACAAACTCTACAGAACATACTCACGGAACCCACTTTTATATCAAAAGGAAAACATGTTTTATCCAACGCGATATTCATTCTTAAATGTAATTTAAAATAAATTCTTTAAAATTGTGAAATTGACTTACATTTCATTAATTATCTTTTTTATTGCAACAAAATTCATAAAACAAAATACAAAGCAGATGTTCGAATAAATACAACAAAAATTTTTAATATCTCCAAAATAAATCGTATTTTTTTAATCCTGAAACCATAGAATAAAGAATAGTCCAGAAACCGCATACGCACATCAAACAGAAGGCGACTCAACTACTCATAAATGAGTAGGTTTACGTTTTGACCCATTAGTTTCTTTGTAGACGTCTCTCAGTACGCAACTCCTGATTTGAATTCAACTATGCCGTGTTGTGTCTTTTTAAAGTGTAGAAATACTGCTAGGATCTTAAAGAAACATGATGCAATCACATTTCATGTGTAATTAGCAAATAAATGTGTACATAACAAGTGCATTCCTTAAAAATTGAATTATTTTTCCATCTGTCAGATTGTCAAAGAAACAAAATGGAAATTTCGTTAGTGTTGCCAGGGTAGTATTTTTTTTTACCCTACTTTGCTCATCTAATGAGAGAATTAATGAAAATTGAACCTCGGATTAAACAACGCCGTGGTGGACATTTGGCCGACATAATCTTTAAAACATATAATATTATTTAACATGATATAAAAATATCAGTTTTATGTAAAATAAAATTTATTTTTAATGTTAAGTTTAAAGTTCATTTATTCAATTCCTCTTATTAAACGACCCTTTACTTATCTACTCTGTTGTGTCAATCAATGTTCCCGCGTGCATAATAAAATTTTTGAGAAATTAACAGATTGCTTTTTTTTTACCTTACATTTGTGTTATGATTATTTTTTTCCCATCATGCAACATTACCCGGCGACTTTACGAATGCGCGCGGCAAAAGTAAGGCATAGTGGGGGAATTATTGGACACAGTCAGATGTATTCAAATATGATTCTACGCTCCCTCTGGACTCTTCTTAATTCTATGCCTGAAACAAAGGCTTGTAAACAAATAAAATAATAAATGTAACGTAAAAGCAAATACAATATATTATTGAGCAGAAATTTTTCTTTCGAATGACGATTATTTTTCATCATTTTGTTTTACTTTAGGTACTCATTTTTACATTTTAAGAAAATGGGCACAACTTACTCCTAACTTTAGTGATTTATTATTGTTTATTGGCATAAAAACATTCGCATGCTACATTTACTGTCATCTGTAGATTTTCCAAATTCATTTTGAACGACTGTGATTTAAAAATCTCCTTTCATTTCCTCTTCGGTTTGAAAAACGAAAAATTACGTTCGTCTTTGGTGACGACAACCGTCGAACGTTCGGCCTCCAATGTTGAACAAAATTGGTCATTATCTTTTTTGGGTGTTTGACATTCACTTCTGGGTATTTCCGATGCAACAAACAATGAAAAGGAATCGCTTTAGATAAGAACATTAACGGCCTTTTACATTTCCTTTTACAATTAAAAATATATCCTCATTTATTTATATGAAGCTTGATTTATTTACATATTTCATTACAATTGTAAAAACAGTGCGTTACCAAAAAAAGAAAAAAAGATCAAAATAGTATAATTAAAAAATGTAGTACACGCATAGATAATAACAGTCCAGAAGGAGCGTAGAATCATATTTGAATACATCGAACTGTGTCCAATATTCCCCCAATTTGCCCCACTTTCACCGCGCGCGTGCGTAAAGTCGCCGCGTAATGTTGCCAGATCGCAATAAATATAATAATAACACGAATGTAAGATAATTTTTTTTTTTTTTAAATCAATTTAATTTCTCTAAAATTTTATTGTACACGCGGAAACATTGATTGACACAACAGAGTTGATAAGTAAAGGGTCATTTAATAAGAGTAATTTAATTAATGAACTTTTAACTGAAAAAGTATAACAAATTTTATTTTACATAAAACGGATATTTTTATGTCATGTTAAATAATATTTGATGTTTTAAAAATAATGTCAGTCAAATGTCCACCACGGCGTTGTTTAATCTGAGAGGTCAAATTTTTATCAGTTCTCTCATTATTAGATAAGCAAAGTAGCGTAAAAAATTTGACTACCCTGACAACACTAACAAAATTTTCATTCTGTTTTCTTAGACAATCTGACAGGTGGAAAAACAATAAAATTTTTGAGTAATGCATTTGCTACTTACACATAAAATGTGAAACCATCCTGTTTCTTTTTCATCCCAGCAGCATTTCTACACTTTAAAACGACACAACACGGCATAGTTGAATTCAAATCGGGAATCGCGCACTGAGCAGCGCGGCGTCTACAAAGAAATTAATGGGTCAAAACGTAAAACTACTCGTTTAAGAGTAGTTTAGTCGCCTTCTGTTTGATGCGCGTGTGCGGTTTCTGGACTGATCATAACATTTATAAGCAAAAAGGTACAAAATTGTTACAGTAGGTAAATATCAAATACTACAAATACGTACCGATAAAAACACGTGACATGGATTTTGAAAAAATAATTGTATTCTCAAAATCGATATTTCAAATTCAAATCAAATTCGAAGTATACTGAAAATTCGAACATTTTCAAAGGTTACCGCTCTTTCACTTCACAAATATCGACAGATGAAAGAATTTAAGGAATAAAGATGTTCAAAAATGGGCAGAATGGTGAATATTACACGGTGTGTAAAGTGGCAACTTAACCAGCCAATGACAGGTCATAAGTCCTGATAACCTAGACTTATTTATTACCTTCTCTAAAATGTTTTTCATCTCTGTTGTAATATATCGATTTTTCCTTATAAATTTACTTGGTTACACGCAATATATCGCCCTTGAGTGATATTTATTGCGAAATTGGCTCTATATAAATATTCCATCGAACCGAATAATACTAAAAACCTACCGTTCGCATCCCTTTAAAATCGATAGCCTGGTTTTGAAACTTAAAAATAACTACTTACCCAAGTAGTATCGATTGCAAAAACAATCACGCAAATGCACGCGCATTTCGGAAATATTGAAACTACAATAGTTTGAAAATACACATTGATCTAGTTGGATCGTACAAATCCACACGGCACAATAAAATTACAAATGGTGGATCGATTTTTATTTTATTATTTTTTATATTTTTTTATGTAATTAGTGGCAGGCAAATGCTAACTAATCTCCACTCGTTTCCCTTTTGCAGGATTTTTATCTAGGCCCCGATTACAAAAAGAAGCCAACAGAGTTATCTACAATGTAAACAAAAATGTGTTTATTTTGTAAGATTTTTAAAAATGTTTTTATTTAAAAAAAAAATATATATATTATGTAAAAATATTTTATGCTCGTACATATTATATAATATTTTATATGATATGCTTAACGTTTCGACCTTTCTAATAATATAGCAAGACACGAACCGAACCCTGTACCATGCAAGGCTCATATAACTTCATTCGATTTATTTTTTCTGTTAACTAGCGAATTACATAATGTAACAATGTTTACTTAAAACCCTTGAATTTTCACCTCAATATCGGAGATATATATGAATAATTTGGGTTGTCGGCAATCACAAAACTTAACACTTTTACTGCGTGGATTAATATATATATATATTTTTTTTAATAAAAAAGAAATATTTGCGTTCTTATGATTTACTGAAATATTTAATTTTGAGGGCCATTTTCAACGAGTTGTAAATAACTCACTATTAGAAAATGGAATCAAGTTGGGGTAAAGTGGGATTCGAACCACAGACCTTTGGTCCGTGAGTCCGAGACACGAGCCACAGGACCACAACCCAATCAAATATATATCTATGAATGCGGCGGCAGTCAGAAGATGAAAAGGTGTGCGGATGCGGGCAGAAGAATTATGAAAATATGTAGTTGTAGGCAGACAATAGGGAAATATGACTTTTTTTTATTTTAAAGTAATAAAGTTCGATGAAATACTGTCCAGTAATTAGAGTAGAATATTTTTTTTTCATTCCCGCAAAAACGGTCATTCCATTGGCCACGCCCCTTATATGTCACGATTTATGTTTATTTGTTCCTTGCCATTAAATTATGTTCAGAACATTATCAGAAATATTGACGTTACAACAACCAAGGCCAAATACGTCGCGTTTTTCTACGAACGTATTTTTGTTGAATTTCTTTTTAAATTTATATATGAAAACATTTCACATTTCTCCACAATATCCAAATTGATTTTGAAAATACAATTAAATATTCTAAACCCATTTCATGTATTTTTATCATGGCCATAGAGACGAGGAGAATAAACAAACATTGGATGTTGGGAAATCACGGGAGGGGTAGGATAGGTGGGTGAACCTTTACCAACTGACGGTCCATCCAGCCACAAACCACTCAACCCCACCAACAACTCGCGCACCCTCATACATCTATTTCTCTAAAACGCTTTCAAAATCGTATTTCGCTCTCGTTTCGTTTCCTACGAACGAGCATTCTGTGACACTTGCGCTAACTATTCTGTCTCGTTCTTTATTCTATTTACTTGCAAGTAAAATGAAACCTCATTCTGCACAGTATTTACTGGTCACGCATTTGGCCCGATGGTATGCAGTCAATCGTTGCAGTCAGGAAATCCAAAATGAATCACCAACCGAGTGGTGTATTATTTCACCGGCTATTTTGTTGACTCGGCCTTCTACACGAGTACCGTTAACATTTTAAACCGCATGCATTCATATTCAGAGGCAAACTCAAACATTCGTCATCTTTTATTTGTTTTTTAATAAACATACAGCTTAAATCTTTATTTATTTGGGAAAAAAACAACAGTTTTTTTATATTTCATACAAAAAATAAGAATATACAGGATGTTCTTTAAACCCTGTCACATCCGAAAACACAATGATCAGTATGGGCAAGAAGACATATAAGCATATTTAGAACAAAGAAATTTTTTAAATATAAAAAAAACAAATGGTTGCTTACTTCTGCAAGGGAGAAATGAGGGGAGCGCGGCGCAGTATCAGACTCCCTCCTCCCCCTCCTCGTTTCTCCCCTGCAGAAGTTAGCAACCATTTGCTTTTTTTGGATCTTTTTTTTTTTTTTTTCTAAAAAAATATTTTTATGTGCCAATTTGTATTCTTGCTCATACTGATCATCGTAGTTTCGGATGTTTAATGAACCTCTGTATAGAAACTAAAATTGTAAAAGTCAATATGAATTTTCCACGGTGATGTAAGCTATTGATTAAGTACATTATACTCGTAGGTATCAAAATAAAGGCAATTTAAATATTTAGAAATGTTAGACACTTAAAAGTTGCAAATAAAAAATCAAATACACATACGAGTATGTTATTAACTATTATCAATAATAAAAATTATAATACCCAGGTTCAATAGTAGACCAAATCATCTTTTCAGCATCTGTTCAACAATCGAATCTGGGTAAAAGGGAATACATTCATCGAGTATGCTCGTTAAACGATACAAATTTTAGCACGATAGATCTTTTCAATGAAAGAAAATACTGTTTAAGAAATTATATCAAAATTGCTATAGACGTCAGAAGAGCAAAATGTGTTGTTTTATTTGTTAGTTTTCATTATTAGTTATACATATGAACGTGTCTGTATGTTCATATGTGTATGTGTATGTATATATATATACATATATGCATGTTCATGTATGTATATGTATGTTTGTATGTGTATGTTTGTATGTATATATATGGATGTGTGCGTGTGTGTGGGTATGTTGTATGTGTACATTTATTTACTTTTATTTTTATTTTATTGTTATATATTTACTTACTATTTCTTCTTCTTCCTTCCCTATATTCCCATCCCACATCCATTCCCCCTAGCGAACTGTACGTTTTGTTTTATTATTTTTTGTTCCTATATGAAACCCACAATTGGTCTTGTTATTTGTTGTTATTCTTTATGTATTGTTTATAACTATGACTGTGTTGGTTTAATATATATACATATATAAAGGTAGACATAGAAAAGGCGGTAAGTGGTTATATACAAAATTTAATCACATTTCGTAAAATGTTTAACCGCAAAGTTAATGCTTTAAATATTAATAATATTTTTTCAGCGAGTACGGCCTTAAAACCAAATCATTTTAAAAAACTAACAATTAAATGAAAAATCACATCCCTTAATATTTATTTTTTTAAATAACCTCATTCCCAAATTTCTCCGACAATATAAAATATTTTCATAACCTAATATGATTTATTTAAGATTCGAAAAAAACGAGTAAATTTTTACAAAAGAGAATATCGAAGTAATATCAAGTTAGGTTTATGACAGAGCCCATAAACTACTAACAACACGCTTCTGGCTACAGTCACCCATAAGGAGAAAAACAATTCTACGATTATTAACTACGAAGTTAACTACAGATTACGGTAATACAACGGGCCGTTGACACTCGTGTCGAGAATTGCAAGCGCAAACCGAAACCGTCCGTTACACTTTGTTGTTAAACTAAAAACCAAACCAAATTTGGAACGCTTTTGTTCTGTGCAATAGAGCTAAAGGGCTCCTCTAGTGAATTATATATAAGTCTTGGCATTTACAGGGCCTTATGACCTGTCATTGGCTGGTTTAACTGGCCATTTACACACTGTGTAACAATCACCATTCTGCTGGTATTTGAACATAGATATTCCCTCAATGTTTCCACCTGTTGATGGCACAATATTTTTTTATCAGATATTTATATTATCTATTTTATTTTCATCATCTTCATCATTCCCTTTTCGCATCTAATTGTACATAGGGCACTGAATTGGTACACCAATCGCAGCGTTTCTTGATCATTTTTGTTACATGAAGGTGAGAAGACCAGTCTTACGCTTTAGGTACCAGTCCAGGGACTATGAAATATTCTGGTGTGAAAACACCCTTATAAATAAATATTTCATGTCAACCATGTCGGGAATCGAACCTGAGACCTCTCGCATGGTAGGCAAACGCACTGAACATAACACCACAGGCCAACTTGTATTGTAATATATGAATATTGATAACTCCAAAGGGGGAATGAATTCCGTTCTTATCTGCAAAATTTTAGACAAACTCAAAATATTGTTGAAATTCGGATGAATAAAATTCTGAAAAAATATGCCTAGCATACAAAAATACCTGCTAATAAGCTACAAATTTAATATAATAAAAATATTAGTAAATAATAATAAAAAATCGGAAATTACCAAAAGAAAACATGAAAAGATTTAGTTATTATTTTTTGTTTTAAATTGCACTAAAACATTTCATACGTACCTCGCCTCTTCCACATTAATACATCTTCTCATGCACGCACGTTGATAACTCCGACTAATTAAATGACATCAAGTATTTGTTGGATTTGGACATTGCATGTTGTTCTTTTTCTTTCTCGTTTTTTTAGTCCA
>NW_028279330.1:0-27500 GCF_059751315.1 Micrasema longulum
CGACATTTCATAAGATTTTATCTTATTGTTTTCATTTCTCTATTACCTTTTTATCCATAAAATCATTTCAGTTTCTTTCAACTGTTTTCGAATATATAATTTTAGGTACTAAATGATCAATTCAGACTTGGGAGACAAATAATATGGCTGTAAAAAGTTCAAATTATTATTAAAGATATTGAACTCTGAGCAATAGAACGATGTAATGAGAAAGCAGTTCTTCAAAGAGGTCTCTTTTTTTAATTAAACAAATCCTAAGAAACAATATCGGTTGATTTCATGAAATACTTTTGCGCTTTACTGAACTAAGGGCGGCTGAAATGTTCTTGACTAAACTGTTTAGAAAGTCTTGGGATAAACAATTATTATTTTAATTTTTTAGTAAGTAATGTCTCAAATCAAAACTATTAACGTGTTTGAAGAAAAAAAAACATTATGATCATAATTCTCTTACCTTATAGTGGATACGGCACTGAATTTTCAACTCCAATTGTAAAATATCAGTGATCATTATGACATTGGATGAAGGTAAAATGAATGAATTAACTCCATTCAATTCCTTTTTCAGAATTTTTACTTAAGTAGCCATCGATTCGAAAACCTTCGTCCAGAGTTTTGGTTATATTTTACACACAGAACTTTTTTTTTTCAGTCTAGACACAAGTAAAGTAAACTTGTAAATATAACTGTTTTTGTTTGTAACTTATTTACCAGACAATCAAGTTAAGACAAAAGTATGACTTGCTAAGATGCTGTATTTATTTCAGAATACGCTATTTTTAATGTAATCTTTTCAGCAGACTCGTTCAAATTATCTGAACATACGAATGTACTGGCATTGAAAAACAATTTTTATTTTCGTTCAATAATCGAATATAAAACAACACTTAAAGAATAAGGTGAGGAATTTTAAATTATCTTTAAATATTCCTTTTTTCAGAAAAGAAAACCTAAAATACTCTGCAAAAAATGTTTTAATCTTAAATACTAACTGCCTCCATGATACAAAGAACGCTTCGTTTTATGTCATTGTAGACGTAATGTAACATGCTTTATTAACCACTGGGGGATTTAAGTGACGGCATTTTTCAACCCTTAAATCCTAATAAAAATATTATTTTCTTCACTTTTTCCAAAGATTCAGAGTAACTCAACCTATGAAGTAAAGATTTCACGTCAAAAATAAAAAATAAAGACTATTTGTAAATATATTTAAAAAATTGACATTTCATATTTTGGATGCTTAATTATTAAAAGGTTTTTGCAAAAAAATAAATATGTCAACATTATCTTGAAGGTCAAAAGACTTTTTAAGTACCAACATTGCATTTAATATAAGGGAGATGGTGGAGGGGTCGAACAATATTTATGTTTTCTTATATATTGTGTATAAAGTTAACGTTTCCAAAATTATTTTCATAACGTTTACTAGCCACAGGCTTGGTCAACAGATTGAAATAAATTTAATGTTTAAAAAAATTAAAATATTGAACATTACATTACCTTTTTACGCAAGGTCGAATTTTGTTCAAACCTACCCCAGCTGGGGAAGGTTTGAATAAAATTTAGGGGGCTTTGAACAACGCATAAAGAACGTGTCATTTTGGTATAAATACATTAAAAACTTTTGTACGCAGTAATTTGGAGTTTGCATCCGTTGTGTGGAACCCACAATACATAACAAACATAGAAAGGATTGAAAATGTTCAACGAAAAATTTTTAAATACCTAGATTATAAAAACAATAAAACGCTTTGTACTTACAGCTAATCTGCCAAACAAAATGGATTTTTTACCTCTGAAAATAGACGCACTGTATCTAAATTATGCTATTTACATAAATAATTAAATAATAAAGTAGACACTTTTAACCTACTCTCCAAAATTAATCTTAATGTCCCCTTTCGCGTGACAAGAAATAAGTATTTATTCCATATGTTAGTCTGTCGCACTAACTATGCACAACACTGTTTTCTCTATCGTTCTTGCTCTAACTATAATGTTTTTTTTTCATCTATTGATATATTTTACATACCCCTTTATTTATTTAAAAATGAATTAAGACTTATTATTTCTGGCTGCGATACGATCCCACTTACTATTTAATGATGCACACTCCTGAACACTTACTCTCACACTAATACACATAAACACACATCTACACTTACTCTCATACAAATACACATTAACACATCTTTTTGTTGTAACACAATTTAATAATATGCATGCTTCCACTTTTTACTATGTTGTATCCCAACTCAACACAGAACTCTTGGTCTCATAGAGTTAGAGAAACGTTAAATTATTTTTTTTAATATGTTTATTAATGTGAATTAATAATAAAAAATAAGTATATAAAAATTAAAAATACACAAAAGTATGAAAAATCGGTTTTAGAAATATTATTTTTTTTTAAAATCAATTATGAAATTCGACAATTATTTTACATGGGCTGTGCCTCTACTGACATTGGGTTGAGGTAGTTTAAGAATAATATCCTTAAATCACGGAAACATCTTCTGTGTCTAAAAAAATGAAACTGTCACCTTAATTTTTCTTGAAAAAATTAACTAAAATTGTTTTTAAATTTGAGCAACTTAAATCAGCTTCCATCTGTTAATGTTTGTAAATAATTAAAGTAATATAGATGTTCAAATATAGGCAGAATATTGAATATTACACAGTGTGTAAAATGGGCACTTAAAGCAGTTAATGACAGGTAATAAACCTTGTAGATGCCTAAACTTCTATATTCCCCTGTCTAAAATATTATTTATCTTTGTTGTAATATGTTAATATAAGCAGCTCCCTAGGGGGTTGAATCTAATTCTTGTCTACAAAAATTTGGACAAACTTAAAAAATTGTCTTAATTTTTTTTTTCGAATCCGTCTTTTATAGTCGTTAAAATAATTTATGTTATTATGTTCAGTGGCAATCTTTTACAACACATCTTCCATTGCCTTTTGCATGTTAGCGTCTGAAATCTCCTCTCTGGTGCCTTCTTTGTGTATACTCAAGACATAATGTAGCCAAAAATCTAAGAGAAGCTGTCATTATTATAACGGGAGGTTTTGAACATTATTAGGGGGTTCGAACGGTGTTCAAAGGCTCCCCATCGACATAGTTCAAAACCTTCCCTGAGTATATTTTTTTTTCAAAATCAGAGTAAATATGAAGAAATAAGTTTTGAATAACACTACTTACACATATATTTGTGTTTAATATTGTATTATTATCCTCTTTCACTGCGGAAACAGATCAACTAGTAAGTCTTTTTGAAATGTCTTTCAACATTAATCTGCTTTTATTGGAACAAAATTCACAATTACCATCTACTTCATCTACAAGTCAACTGAACTTAAAATGGTGTTCTCTTCTCAGTGACAGCTATCGAAAACACTTCTGCCATTAGGATTTTTTTTTAAATATTAGACCAAAATATTTTGCCCGTTCAAAAGCTCCTCGTTTTCAAACCAATCACCCTCTCCCATAAACAAAAAATAAAAATAATTCCCAGGACAATAAATAAAATTCTTTCACGCGTACGAACAAGCTTGACAATAAAATAGTTTGGCAAACACTTCTAGTTTCACTATCCAATTCCATATAAAGCCCGTCAATTATTCGATTTGTGACCTCTTGGTCATTCTTGACCTATTTTTTTAATGTACCTATTATCAGTTTCGTTGTGGTCCTGTAGAACAACGACGGAAGTACAAAAAATGCAATATTGACTTTTTTATGTTTGATCTTGAAAAGGTTTTATAAAGGCATTTTATTCCAGGTTTAAAAAAATAAATCGTTTATAAATAACACCATTTACCGACTGTTAGTCAGAAATTGTAAAAAAAAAACAATTTAACTGCTCTCAACCGCTGTAAAGCTTAGGAAAATTATATGCATCGTTGTTCTACGTATATGACGATTAATTTGCTTTATAAGTATGTATTTTGAACATTGGATAACCTTTAATTAAACCACGTTTAGCCTTTGTATTTTATCTGTGGACTTGTCCTTTTCCCCTTCTCTATGAATACCAAATTTTTTGCTACTGTGCATAGCCTTTTTATAGGTTCTGTCGAATATACAGATCTGATGGCTTCCAAAAGAAATTTCAAGGTTTCGAAAAAAAGCTTTGTAATCATTTCGGCAAATTGATCATGTTCAATCAATTTAATCCTAGTCAGTGAAAAATTCACTTCCCTCTTTTCAAATGAAGTACATATTACGTAGTTCTGGATTACCTTCTTTTAGTACAAATTTGCTAAGACTACCATATTACAGAAAGCTCCTTCGGGCAGCTTTTCTTTTTTGGCAACGAGCAACTTTTTCCTTGTTTGCGGGCACTGCCAGAGAGACTTAAGTCCTCAGATGCGGTGTGGGGTTTTTGGTGGGCAAGCTGTATTTTGTCAACCTTATTACTCACAAAGCTTCGAGATTTAGATAAATGGTTTAATTCTCTTATCGTGTTCTCATTAGTCAACGCTTCGATCATTCTAAACATGATAATATTATCTTCAGTCCCTACGTCTGCTGATGATAAATGTTTCTTCAATATGTTTTAAATTATTGCAAGTCACGAAATAGAACCTCAGTGTCTCAGTCGTTGTCATCGTCAACCGGATTTCCGGTCATTTATTTCATGATTAGAAACATAGAGAGTTGTTTATAATCCATGTTTCCTCTTACTTCACACGTGAAAACATCCGAGATTCTGCATTTAATAAAGCGTTAGCAAACTTGGCGCACAATACAAAGCGAGCATTCAACGTCACGGGGGATTTTAAAACCACACCTGAGAGAAAAGCGTCGTTTCTTTAAAGGAAAGCATTCATTTTATGGCTTAAAGTACCAACATCCTCATGAAATCTTACCAAGAAAAGCCCTGCTTTATACATTGTGAACACAAGACTACATATCTAAATATAACTAACTTGTCTGTAGTATGCGACCATTGTACGAGTATTATGCAAAATTAACTATAAAATATTTTCCAGCATTAAAAAAAATATATGGTCTTTATTTGTTAAGCTACTTACTAACATCTCAATGTATTTTTAAGATTGTAATTTTTTTTTTCAATTAAAAGAAATATTAGCGTCCTTATAATTTACCCAAACATTTTAATTTTGGTGGCCATTTTCTACGAGTTGTAAATAATTCACTATTAGAAAATGAAAATGAAATTGGGGTAGAGTGAAGTTCGAACGTCGGACCTCTGATCCTGGAGTCCGCAACACTAGCTACGGGACCACAACCTAATCTTATATCGCGGGATAATTACTACAACAGGGTTACATCAAAATCAGAGTTTTTGAGTTACCCACTAAAAACACATATTTGTCTCTTCCTCCATGAGTGGTATAAATCTGCAAGTCCTGATTCATTCAAATTGTATTAAGATGATTAAATTAATGACTTGTCTATTTGTAGCATTCATAGAGGATAATAGAAAAATGTATTTTCAGTGGGTAACTTACAAATGATGATTTTGTTATCCAATTGTAGTAATTACCCGGTGATATGTACAAGTGTTTCTCAGTTTCAAGTTTTTGTTCTGGTTTTTTTATACAAGTAATTATTAGATTCCTAAGTACTAATGAGAATGCAAATATGAGCTAATTAGGTGTAACCACTAAGATACTTGTTTTTCTTTCAAATAAATTTTTGCTTTCTTTAGATTTAGACAAATATTTCAATTTTGGAGGCATTTTCAGCGGTTTGTAAATATCTCACTACTAGAAAATGGGAATCAAGTTGGAGTATAGTAAGGTTCGAGCCTAGGACCTCTGATCCGTGAATCCGCAACACTAGCCACGGGACTACAACCAGATTCCAACCAACCGAAGACCGATTCCGAGGGCCAACCTGTCAATGGTTATGCCTGTTGGAAGAGCTATCTCCAAGAGCTGTTGAATAATATTACTTTGGACATTGACATTTTTCACGTCTCGGAGGAAGTTTTTCGTTACAAGATTCTCTTACTTTTTCAACATATTATTCTATAGATATTATGTGTTTTTTTTATACTCGTATTTACCTAATCTTACTTAATTATTTTAATTATTTCTATATCTATGAAGTAAGATCTTCCATTTCGTAATGTACATATATATATGAATAAATAAAATTGAAAAAATTGAAATTTGAAAAATTCGAGTAACATTTTCGTAAATATTATTTAATCCGAATCAATAAGTCATTTAAACTTAACAACTTTTATTTAATAATAATACAACGTACCGTAGATCAACGGTCGGCAATTAGTTTTGGTTGCGGGCCGTATGTACTCTACGTGTCAATTATTTTTGGGAGCCACGCGACTGTCGACGTCACTAATGCGCGTGCGAGTCAAATACAACTGATTTAAAACTAGGTGCCTAAGATGCGGTTAAAGAATTGAGGGTATTAGAAGCAAACTTAGAAATCTCCACCAAAAACGGAAAGTTATTTATTGATGCCAAAATAAACTGTACATAAAAACCTACCGTACTAAACAATAGCGTAATTCAATACCGTCTCTAAATCTTGCAAAAACAGATTTCAATTATACGACTTGACACCGTAAACTTAGCATTCTCCATTGAGTTAGTGAAGCGTAATTAGAAATCTCAATTCTTTTTTCAAAGTTTTTCGCAAATATCTCGGTAACTGAATTGCTGTCATGAAATAATAGTACTCGAAACGATATTTTAATATTAACAAATAACAACAGGGATGGAGAATACCTTAAATAAGGGAATTTGGAAGTCTAGGCATTTACAGGGCTTATGACCTGTCATTGGCTGGTTTAGGTGGCCACTTTACACACTGTGTAACATTCACCATTTCGCCTATGTTTGAACATCCATATTTCTTCAATTCTTCCATTTGTTGATTTTAATGACGTTAAAGAGCTGAAACCTTTATTGCTGTGAAGAGATTCATCTGACTGAATTATTTCACATACTAGGCAACGCCTGAAAACAATTTTTCAATTTACACTTCTTCTTGGACCAGTTGGTTTCATTACAATATTTGAGTTTGTCCAAATGTTCGTCGACAAAAGACTGGATTTCACCCCCTCGGGAGTCATTAAGATCAACAAATAACAACAGGGATGGAGAATACCTTAAATAAGGGAATATGGATGTCTAGGCATTTACAGGGCTTATGACCTGTCATTGGATGGTTTAAGTGGCCACTTTACACACTGTGTAACATTCAACATTTCCCCTATCTTTGAACATCCATAATAACATATAATAAATAACATGCCAACTACAACACTCTAAACATTCTGATTTATCAAAAAATACAGTGGAATCCGTGATTAAAAGAAGCCGCGGGCCGTCTACGAGGAATTTAGCCATACGGGAAACTGGATACTCGGAAAACCCATACTATATTCTTACGCGCGGTAAAAATTAGAGCATTAAATTGTACGGTGTAGTTTCTTAAAAATATGTGAAAAAAATACAAAATTAATTTTATTGAAAACGAACTACTTTGCGTGATGTCATTAGTTTTTCCGAATCAATCATGATAAGAGAGTTGCAACGAATTTCCGCTTTACGGTAAGTCAACTGACGAATCAGCGGAACTCATAGTGAAGAAGGGGAAGAGAACTTGAGACGTCACACGCGAAGGAATTTGAAAAATACAAAACTTTCTAAAAAAAAATTTTTTTGCGTTTATAAAACGATACGAAAATCTTTTTTTTTATTCGGTTTAGTTTAGCCAATTGCTGCTGTAGAGCAATCAAGAAAGATGTGCCTGGCTAGTCTTAACACTCACCGCTTAGCCATGCTTAGTTAAATAAATATGATTACTAATATTTTGCAAAATAAAGTCTTTTTTTCTGTCAAGAATTGAAGAAATATGAAAGTTCAAAGATAGGTAAAATGGTGAATATTATACAATGTGTAAAGTAGCTACTTAAATCAGCCAGTGACAGGTCATAAGCCCTGTAAATGTCTTGACTTTATATTTCATATTTTCTTTTCTGTGTTATAATTGTCAAAGTAAGTTTCTTGAAAATTCAAATTCATATTCTCAAAACTTGTTTTTGAAATAATCTGCACATCTAGATTAAAAAATAAAAAAGTTTTTTATAATCAGTGATCAAAAAAAATGGTTTACCGGTTTCGGAACACGTCTGTTGCGTTTTAAAAATAAAAGAGAGTTCAAGTCTTAATCCAGCCGACAATTTAAAAGGTCATGACTCTAAGAAGGCTGTGAACCTGTGCTTAAATACATTATCCTAAAACTTACAAAACGAATAACTTAGTTAACCTGCTGATTTCATTTCCAAAAAAGCTTTTAAAAAGTGTTAATTTTTCAACTTCACGTAATGTATTGCGATAATTTGTCTCACGTTGAAAACATTCCGTAAATGGTTAAGTTATCGCGGTTAGCAGTCTCAAAGAGGGATAAATGGAAAGACGTTCAATTTAGCTTGAAAAATTCTAATGGATACATCTTGTTTTCGAGGTATATATGCACTGAGAACAGTATTCACGCTATGAAAGATTTATTATGCAGCATTAGGGATAAAATATATGGATAAAGCCTAGCTTTCAGGCTTCTAAGGTGCACAACAAGATAAACAGAAACCAGCTCATTTCTCAAACGATAAATTTGCATAGGAGTATGATTAAATGCACGAAGATTTTCCTTTACTTTCGCATTATATTAAATAGTATACAAATTATGTGTTCTATTTTACACGAATATATAACGGTTTTGAGGTAATGTCGTGTCGTTTTTTCTTTCCACTCTACATCGACAGCCTCTATGGGACGCCTAATCTCTAAATCTCTTGATTGTTAATTATTCTAATACGCTTATATTTAGTAGACCTTTTTACATCCTGTAAATTATTTTCATGACTAAAAATTGTGTTGCTTTTAATTGCCAAATATCTCCTTATTGTTTTTATTTATATGTTATTTTTACTTTTTTTTTGTTTTAATTTTTTTTTATTACTAGTATTTACACATATGTTTATTTTTTTAATTATAAATGGTATATTCTCTAATTTATATTTATTCTTCAATTTTTTGTTAAATGGTATACTTTCTTATTTATATTTGTTCTTCAATTTTTTATCATTATCGGTATATTTTCAAATTTATAATTATGCTTCAATTTTTATTATTATCGTTATGTTTTCCAATTTATATTTATGTTTAATTTCTTAATTACAAATGCTTTATTTTATCCTTTTTATTTATGCTTCAATTTTTTATTATTATCGATATGTTTTCTAAGTTGTATTAATCATGTCTCATTTCTTAACTATTAATGATATATTTTATAATTTATATTTATGAATCATTTTTTTTTTATTACCTGCATGTTTTATAATTTTTATTCAAATGGAGTTTATTCATATTACTTTATTAAGCATCATTTAATTAAATAAAAAAACACATGTAAAAAAGAAGGTCCTTCCTAAACAAAGGAATTTCCTAGCTAGCCGGGACCTGAAACAAAGAAACTCTGTACATTTTAAAACTATGAAAATCATAAATAAATACAATTTATTATCAAAAACCTAAATTTAAGAGTTTCCTCCTTAATAACTTTATTGTTTAATTTATTATTTTTAAATCATTACGACAAATTTTACTTTTATGATTTGTCTTTATATGAGTATAAATGCACCTAAGTTAAGTCTAAATTTCACTGCACGTAATCTGCAGTTCAAAAAGTAATTAGTGTTTTTTTATAAAGTTAATTTACTTTGTTTTTATTAATGGCGCAATTTCGAAATAACGGCGTTTTAAAATGGGAAAATCACACAAGTTTCTAACTTATTTTTTTATCAAACTACACCTTAAAACGAAAAATCCCTGAGCTAAATCAAATCCGCGCTAGATCAAAAGCCAAATACCCACCTCTACTATATTCTGCTTTTGAGCGACGAAATCGTTAAATTGTAAAAAAAACATTTCTCGTACATCGGGTTTACCTTTAAAAGGTTTTCTCGAAAGACCAGGGCGTGTCTAACTAAAAACTCATATTTTAACAAATGTCCTCCAGTTCTTCGGAAGTTTGTGGTTGGTTGCCTTGACACTTTGAGCCGTCTTGTTCTAAACCATCAATTAAACTCACTTAGGAATTCGAAATAATTCATTTCGTGCACAAAAGCCTTAAATTAATGATAACACAGTAGGGCCTCGCTGATCAGGATCCACGCTCATCCGGTGATCGCGGTAATCCGGACGGTTAGGGTGGGGCGTTCGCGGGGAGGCACGAAATTGGAAAAACATAAGCTGAAGAGTATTTGAGCTTCATTTTAAGCACGCGGCTCTTTTACGGTGGACCAAGTAATCATACATATTTTTTTTATTTTTTCTGGCAGACTATTTTATTTAAAAAGTTATGTGACACACTTACGAAAAAGTTTATTAAAAATTTGAAGGGACTGTACGACCTGTACGTATCTCGAGCAGTTGCTTTGATAATCTTAACATTTTACAACAGAGACGAAGAACATTTAAGAGAAGGTAATATAGAAGTCACTTAGTGAAGTGGCCACTTAAACCAGCCATTGACAGGTCATAAGCCCTGTAGATGCCTAGACTTCTATTATTACCTTCTCTTAAATGTTCTTCGACTCTTTTGTAATATGTTAATATAAACAGCTCCCCAGGGAGTTGAATCCAGTCCTTGTCTACATAAATTTGGACAAACTCAAAATATTGTTGATAATATTAGTTGATCCGTGCAATTAAGGGCTAGTTGCACCATAAAACCTATCTTCTTTGATTACAAAATAGAAAATATTAATTTACATGTAGTCAAGTCTTTTAAAGACCTCGGAGTTATCATGGACTGTAAACTTACCTTTAATGAACATATTTATACTATGATTAAAAAGTCACTAAAACTCTGGGGTTTTGTTAGCAGGACATCTAGTGACTTATACTAATATGTTCACCAACAATATTTTGAGTTTTTTTTAATTTTTGTAGACAAGGACTGGATTCAACTCCCTGGGGAGCTATTTACAGTTTGACAGGTTATAAGCCCTGTAGATGCTTAGACTTCTATATTACCTTCTCTTAAATGTTTTTCATCTCTGTTGTAATATGTTAATATATTCACGGTTAAAACACTATATTGCTCACTTGTTCGTCCTTTTTTACAATATGCATCCGTGATCTGGTTTCCCTTCTATGTAGGCCGGATAAATCATATTAAATCGGTGCAACATCGTTTGCTAAGAAAAGTAGCATGGATGATTGGCTTCGAGAGGAGAGACTACACTTACGGGGAAATGGAGTCAATGTTAAAAATCTTAAGTCTACAAAAACGTAGAAATAACATTGACTCCATATTTATGTTTAATTTGCTGAATGGTTTAATTGATGTACCATCGTTACTGGAACAAGTTGCATTCAATGTTCCGATCCGCCGGTTGCGAAATAATAATGTGCTGTTCCTCGATCAACACAGCACGAACTATGGCTTGCATGCACCAATGTCCCGATTGTGTCGTATTGTAAACTCGAGACAAGATCTGGACTTTTTTGGTGTAAGTCTTTGTAGATTTAAAGATTCACTAAGATAGACCGGATCCTGTCTTGAGGTAGTAATTTTTTTTGTCCTAGCTTTAATTTTATTTAGTTGTATTTTAATTTATTAGTGGCTGTATTTATTATAAGAAATTGTATTTACCATCGTTAGAATAGACTGCATAAGTCCGTCAAATAAATAAATAAAACGTTTAGTGGAAAGATGTGGTTATATCTGGCTTTTTTCATGCAACTCATTTTCTTTATTTTTTAACGATAACGCGAGAATTGTTTAACGTCAAATTGTTTTTTGTTCAGCGGGTCTTTAACGCGTGGCATGTGGATAGCATAGTTAAAGTCACTTGGGCCGTATAAAAAATATACAAATAAAATATTATAACATTAATAAATTATCTTATCAAGTTGCCGTTTATGTAGATAACAATCCGTTTCTATTTCCAGAACAAGGCTCGCTGACCATCGTCCGTCGCTCCAGCGCCAAGCGGCTGGCGGGAGGGAGCGGGAGTGGCGGCGGGGGCGGCGGCAGGGCGCTCCCGCCCCCGCCCCCGGGAGTCGCCCCTGCCTCCCCTCACCTGGACCAAATCCTGGACCAGGTGGACTTGGCTACGGACAACTTGCCGCCCGTCGACACTCCGGACGCCTGCGATAAAGCTGCGCTCAGGTAGCTTTTACTTTATGACCCCGTTGAGGAAACGCGGTGTTACTTTTCTTCATGCAAACATATTTACGTATTTCCTCCCAGGATTATGGCACCAGAACAATATTTTTTTAATGCATTATTTATATTTACCATTAACTAGTACCGTCTTAAAACCCAAGCGCTTAGTTTTATTTGCTGTCTTCGTACGTACGATATACAAATATTTATTTATTTGATTATTAACGCCCAAAGGGCTTTTACATATGCAGAGGTTATAAACAATTTACAATTATATTAAGTTTTGGGCCCTAGTGAGGTGCCACGATTTGCATCCGTAGAGGATAGTAGGTGTTATACAGGCGTTATATAGGCGGCATTTGGTTTTCACTGAGTAAATATCCAATCTCCGAACAGCCTTCATACTGTTGAATGTGGTGCTTGCTACTTCTAGCCGCGTTCCAAGTTCTTTTTGAAAGCTGTAATTTTCTTTAACATATACTCCCAGATATTTAAAACTCTCGACCCTTTCAATGATTTGGTTTGACAGAGTCAGGGTATTTTGAGCATCAAGGCGCCAAAAGTTACATATTACATGAGTTTTTGCAATATTGATTCTTAAACCCATGCATGCGGAGTACCTTTTTTGCTTATCTTCAGTGACCCGAAGAGACCCCTGACTAAATCGTCAATTATAACCGCATCATCGGCATACTCTAGGTCGTAGAGTTTTTTGGATAAAGAGAAGGATATTCGTCGATCTAGTGAAATTGACTTCCTTGAGTAAAGTCCATTAAGATTATAAAAAGGAACGGTGCAAGGACGCAACCTTAAAGAACTCCGGTGTTGACCTCAAACCAATCGATCATTATTTCTGATTCGGCATTCGCTACTTGCAAAAATCTCAGTATTATGATAACTTGGCAAGTAATTCGAAAAAAAATCTCATTTGGTGAAGTTTTTGAAATGTTAACATTATTATATTTAAGTTAAAAAAATATATGTTTTTCTGTAGTAGTAGCTCATCGTGAAATTATTTGTCAATAAGAATTTCAAATTAAAACACTCGTTTTAGTTTATTCGTACACTGTGCAGTGTATCTTGGTCATTGTTTTTTTACATAAAGGTTGCGACATGAAAGGTTATCAGTCTTACGTTTCAGATACCTGTCCAGTAACAATGAAGTATTGCAGTAAAAAATCCCCTTCTAAAATAATGTTTCGTATCAACCATCCCAGGAATCGAACCCGGGACCTTAATCGTGATGGCCGAACGCACTAACCACTACACCAATAGTCGAACTTATCTCGATTTTATCTTAGGATTTCTACCTGAAAATAGCCATCGTGTCGAAAACACTGTCTAGGGTGTCAGTTCTATTTCACACACATATCTAACTGTTTTCTTCATCCGCTCCGGACGCGTAATTAATGCATATTTACGTGTTTTTAAATAAAATTAATGTTTTGATCCTTCCTTTCAAAGCAGGTAGGTATTTGCAGGTCAGAAAGTGTAAAGTACAAAGTTTTCTGGTTTTTGTCCTCCCTCGGGGGCTTGAATTAAATATTTTGTACTTCACCGCGGTGTTTTCCATTAACATGCAAATTCTGGTTTCTACTCCCTTCAAATAAAGAAAATCTGGAAAGGTAAATGGAAAATCCGTTCTGGAGCCTAATAGTATATAAAAACTCTCCGCATTCTGTTGATTATACACCGACTTTTGCATAAATTAGTATCCACTTAATGCATTGCTGATTTTGTAAAATATATTTTAACGGAGGAACTAAAACTGAACTAAAAAGGGTAATCCAGAAGTACATAATATGCACTTTGTTGGATTGAAAAAAAGAGGGAAATAAATTCTACACTGTTTGGGATTAATTGATTGGACATGATCAATTCGCCGAAATGAATACAATTTTTTTTAAAAGAGTAGAAATTATTTTTGAAAGCCACCAGATCTGAATATCTGACAGGATCTATATCGGTTTAGACTAGTAAAAATCGTCATAGACTGCCCTTTACTTACAAGTTCTCTAGAATACCTTGTACCCAACAGAACAAGACTCCATACTACATACATGCTATAGTTCATAAGATTATTTTTATTTTCTACTTAAGTACCTTGAATTGTATAACTATATAAGGACATTCAATCCAAATAATCTTCACATTCGTTTGAAAATGCCCTAATAAGGCGAAACAATTGTCACGAAGTTTTTATTTTTATATGTTTATATTTGTAAAAATAAAATAAACTGTTCAGTAGACTCAAATCAGTGTTTGATTTCTAATTATAAGTTTAAATATGGATTTCTACAAAATAAACACTAAATCAACCAATATTTTTTTTTTATTTGCAACTTTTAAGTGCCTAACATTTCTTAATTGTTAAATTACTTTTATTTTGATACCGATAATGTACTTAGTCAATAGCTTACACCACTGTGGAAAATTTGTATTGACTGTTTTCACATATAAGTAAAAAACGGTTGTTTTTTTCCCAAATAAAAAAAATAAATAACAGTGACATCACTACTACTAGGTCAAACCATTTTCTTTTAGGAAAAGGCAGATTTGCGCATTTGTGCATTTTGTAATTCGCCCTTTAACCGTGCCTATTAACATGTAAAAAAAAATAGTTTATTTCATCATATCAAGTCATTCTTTGCCATATTCATCCTACGTATCCGTTTATTCTCACCACATAAACGTTTTTTCTTATTAAATTTTTGAACGTGTATATACTCGTATATTAATTTTTTTTTAGTTTTTTCCTTTCAATTAACTGATCAAAAAAGAGTTAATTGTATCAAAATAAATGCGAAAAAAAAACAAAAAATACAAAATAAATCCCTCGTTTTCAGTGGGAAAGTGGGAATGAAGGAAGAGAAAATTAAACTAGAATAATAAAAGAGATGTTTTTTAAGCGTGACTTAAACAGAGCTGCTGTAGAAACATATTACAAATAGGATGGGAGTCAATTCCACAGTTGAGTCGCATGGACACTATACGAGTTAGAGATGAGGGTATTGTGAATGAGAGTTAAGAGTATGGTTTGACAATAAGAACGAAGAAGTAAACCACAAACTGATAAGCGCTGAAATTTTTCACGAAGGCATATGGTAAAAATGAGCGTTTCTGTTAAGAGTAGCAAAAACAGTTACCGTTTCATAAATTAAACTGTTTTATAAATTATTTGTAAGAAAACAGTTTAGAGCTGCATTGGCAAAAATATCTGACAACGCCCCTCTTTTTAGTTTACAGCAACAGTTTAATTTATTTTAATGAAACTATTACATCTGTTTCTGAAAAATAGCTGTGTATTTTTTTTACCACGTCTAGTATATAGGAGCGTTGAAGATATAAAGTACAGTGACCAGAAGTAAAGGGTTGTGATAGTCTCACCGCTGTCCGATTTTGAGCCATTTCAGTTGAAAATAAAATTCGTTGGCCTCGTGTGTCCTGGTGAAGGCATTTGCCAGCAATCCTTTAAATAAGAATATTATTATGATTCACTACAAATCTATCCATTTTATGTTAGTTTATCGTACCGTGCGCAATTTTACGATCGTGTAAAATGGGCCATCCGCTCATCATGAGCCAATATTATTATTATTTTTATTCGTCGTAAGTACTTATATAGATTATCCTTCATCAACGATATTACTTAAACCAACTAAGTGTTGTGTGGTGCGGTGTACCCATGAGAATTTTACTAACATTATTTTTTTATTTTTAGGTTAAGATGCCTTTTGCGTCAGCTTCATCGCGGAGAAATCCCTGCTGAAGTGCTTCAGAAGAACCTCAACTACGCCGCTCGAGTCTTGGAAGCAGTTTTCATAGACGAAACCAAGTGAGTACTGTTCTAATTTTATTGCCTCCAACATTTTGTTTCTCCCAAAACTTTCATTATCTCAATAGTCACTTTAACTACCCTGTCTGATTTCAGATTTAAGACCAATGAAAAGATGATTCATGAAACATTATATAGTAATGCTTATAAAACTCACTGTAATACTCATATAAAATTGTAGGACAGGTCATTCCCATGATATATAGTAATTATTATCTTTACTACACCCTTAACTGATATTTTGACATCGCCAAATTAAATTTATTTCAGAAATTAGTAAACTCAAAAATAATTTTATCCAACTTTTAATTTTTTATTATATTTTACAATCAGTTCTGTTGGAATATTAAAAAAAAATCAAAACGTAGTATTAAAACAGAATTTGCTTTAATTTCGTATTATTCCAATAATACTATTATCTTACTAAGTTAATTACAAAACTCAATTATTTCGATGAAGTGCTGCCTACTCAAAACTTAGCTTAAATGTTATACATGCAATATCAGCACTAATTAATTCCCAAGCCCACTTCAACAACATATTGAGAACTTCCTAAGGTCACATTTTTATTCCCAGCAAAATCTTGAAACTCCTTCGGAATTCGGCATCTTCACTTTAAATTATATTTAACATCCTCCTTAAAAATTATTTATATAAAATTCAAATCTGTTTTCTGACATAATACTCGCAGATCACGATCAAGTTAATTGGAATTAATTTAATTAAGTTGTTTGAGCGATTACAAATCTTAAATACTCGAATATAAGAATAGCAAATAAATTACAATGGTTGTTGATTTGAAAATGTGCATTTAAATTATTTTCGAATCGTAATATCAGTTGGTGGTGTATTAAAATAAGAAAATATTCATTTTATTGTGTTGATTCTTAGAATGAGATTGGATTGAGTAGTAGCTTACAATACAATTCAAAGGTGCTGTGAGAAACATTATTAATTTAAATCAATTTCAACTTCAGTGGAGGCTTTGAAAATAAAAAAAATATTATGAAATATTGTTTCCGTGTAACGAATCCATATTTTTGTTATTTAAAGTATGTATATTCATATTGTGGAATTCGCTTGTGTTCATTATCTGAACGTGGTTTTATTATTTTTTTTAAAGTATAAAGACAATAAAAAGGTAACTGTAGCTTGGCAAAAAATATATTTATTTAATGAGATTGCCACAAAGCTTGACAGTCAGAATAAAAGTGAATTATGTCATAAAAAAATACAGCTGTCTTTGTTGATCTTTTATCAACATAACAAAGTTTCAGTTCAATTATTACTAAAAATTCCAAAAACAAGATGAATATTTTCTTCCACTCCGTATTATTAAGACTTCGAAAGTGTTCCTACAAAATGCCTGTTCTAATGATGTCCCCCGTTGACTGTCCACCCGTGTTCCTCAAGTTCTGTGGAAGGCGGCGAGTCGTCTACCGGGGCTGGGGCAGGGGCAGGGGTGGGGGCGGGGTCAGGGGGGGGCAGGACCGCTAGGTCGGGGGCGGGGGCGGGAGAAGGAGAGGGCAGCAAGCAGCAGCCGCCGCGGACGCCAGCCGCGGCCGTCCAGAAACGGCGGCTGCGGACGCCGGTCTGGGCCAGGTCATCACTAACTACAACACTAACACCCTATCCCTTACACGCGCCCCACGGGGCTCTAGGTATATGTACCGCGGGAATGCTGCGAGGGCTTTGAAGATATTGACAAAGTTTTCATTTCCGCGGCAGACGCGGACGGCCAGCCGCGCGGTCGCCGGAGTCTCACTGTATACCGACATCGTCGCTCGTGGATCCGTCAGGTTCTCGAGCCTACCTTTGGCGAGCGCGTGTCTGGTCGCCCCGGCACCTTTCTCAAATAGTACCAATTTTCACTTCAATCTTATAGCTCTAATTTCACTGAAAGCTTTCTCTTTATATCTTCGAATTCCCACCTTATTGTGATGTTTAGTGGACTCCTTGGCCATAAATTACTGTTGATCTTTCATCTTATTTTGTAGATTTTATTTTTTTAGGACTTTTATAGTACTTTAGCTGGACGTGAATGTGGAGTTCCGGACTTGAGCCTTCCTGTCGTAGATGATTTAATGTCTTCCTATCTCCTTCTTGTTTCTAAACAACTTCTATTATCTATTTCAAATATTCTTGTCAAGTTATTATTTTTCTTTCCATTTAAAGCATGAACACTTGATTATTATTTATTGCTTTTCAAATTATTATTTTCTGAATGGGATCCTAAGGAACACAAAAATGAATGTGGCAAACTGTAGCACATATTCATTAAATACTCTATTGCACATTTACCTTGTCATGTATTTTATGCTGATTATTTAAGCATTTTCATATAAATACCTATAACTCATTAATATTATTAGGCATGATTCATTTAATTGAAATGTAATTAATTTTAAATATTGCACATTTTATTTGAGAATAATTTGTTGAATATTCTTCTTTCGGATTAAAATAAAGTGGGACATTTTAAAAATTATGTTTGTGTAAAAAAATATGTACAGATTAACGTTAAAGTACATTAGTGTGTGTTATCAAAATAAAACAATTAATCTTTTTGTGCCATAAAAAGATAATTCAGCAAATGTGGAGATTTTACATTTCTGTGAATATGTTGTATACTTACAAAACCATAGTAAATGTTATACAAAATATGGCTCTACGAAAAATTATACAGATTTCATTTAAAATGTCCTTCAGTTATCCTTTAGACCTACTCGTGTTTCTGACAGTCGTAATTTAATAATAATCTTTGAAAAATTGAAAATTACAAAACTCCTTTCTTATTTCAAATGAACCAGAAAGATAGACAGACATATTGTCCTTGGGAAAAAGATAAATGATTGGGATCAAAGTACTTAAGTTTTTCTCGTAAAAAGTGACATTTTATAATATCGTTTTTTGCCACTTGCAAAACTCTGTGCTATTGTGACGATTTGTTATATTCAGTGATGGATCTAGTTATATTATGACGTATAAGGCTTGTTTTATATTGGTACATATGAATTTCAATTTAATATATAACTCCAAAAAAATACTACATGGGCGGGCGAAAAACAGATTTTTTTTTCATTGAAAAAACTCATTCATTTTTATTTAGAAAAGAGTGTATTTTTATGTTTACATATTCAGTTTCAATATTCTTGTGAAATCTGAAATAACAAATTATATTAATTTACCAATGCCAATTAATCGAGCTGTCATTTGGGCGGGTACCTATACTTGTGTAAATCTTCTGTAGGTTTTTACTACAAAAAAATATCTAGACCTATTTTGAATTCATTGCCAATAAAGTTTTAACTCTGATCCGTCGCTGGTTATATCGTGTAAGCGTTTTCTTTTTCTTTTTCAAGTGTTGATAACAATATTTTATTTTCTGTTCTGTTTATGTCACCAGATGTTGTATGTTCCTGTCAATGTTGATATTACACCTGTGCTCATATTGTATCTTGTATTGGTGTTGTAGACCAGTGGTTTCGAGGCAGCAGTCGGCCCCAACCCTCGTATTTAGGTGTGTCGGTGTCAACCAACCATCCATTTATTGCCTACAACATTTTGTTTTGCTTAGAGTCTTTAGACGCTTTTTGAAAAATGTATTTTGTTGGCTTTTTGCGCTTTTTAAAAAAGATAATATTTTTGTGGTAACCCGGAACGCAGAAGAAACCATGTTGTTTTTTCACGCATCCGAACGTGGAAAAAAAACTAAGCTCCGTATAAACTGTTTTTTCAAACATTTTCTTCCTTTTACTCTCCTAGTTTTCACATTTGCATTCAGTTTAAACATTTTTTTTAATATACAACTTAACTAATTGTGTCAATAAATGGAGTGATCTCGTTGAAGAATGTTTGTAACAAATGTTGTAAACACTTTAATATCAAGAAATGTTATTGATTTCTTCTGCAGATCCGTTGTTTTACCTCTAGTTTTTGTAAATAACACTTATCTACTCTTTTTTTCTCATTATTTTTAGATATATTAAAACTCGTTCGTTAATAACCTTTTAACATCACATTGTGCACATTTAATTGTTTTATTTTTCTACATTTACATTTTCAAATTCTACACTTTTACTAATCATAAATCATCGTAATCTTAAGTACTATTTTTTATAGTTTAATTTATCAAGGAAAGCCTTCTTACGCTTGGACTTCTAGCTAAAAATATATTTCACTTGACACAATTAATCATATTTTCTTTATATTTGTAAAAAAAAAATAATTGGTTTTCAAACTCAGTTACCTCTTTTTGTTAACTTCTATTTTTGTATTTTTTTATATTTAATATGAAAGCTCGTACAAGCATAATTGACAAAATTTAGATTGGAGTGCTCTATTGGTGTGGCCATGCATAGCGAATGAACAGCAAAAGAATCACAAAATTAATTTACGATGTGAATTTAGATGGATGTTGAAAATAAGAAAGACCGAGAAAGACATGGCTTGACCAAATCCAACAAATACTTGAAGGTGAAAATGTCAAAAAGTTAATTAATTATCTTGCGTGCATGAGAAGATGTGTGAATGTCGAGGAAGTGATATCAGAACGCAAAAACTGATTGATATGGTGTTATATTTTTTCTGCCAACCCTTACGAGGAAACGGATGGTGGTTGTTTTTTATTTTTATAATTAAAATCATCATAATTAACATACCTTAATCCGCACCCCATGGTGCATAGTGCACTGCACCAAATGCAGCATATTTTGATCATCGGTTACATGTAAGAAAGGTGATCAGCCTAACGCTTCAGTTGCCAGTCCAGGAATATAAAATATTGGAGTGTTCAATGACCCTTTTACTCAATATTTCTTGTTGACCTCCTAAGAATTAAACCTGAGACCTCAAGTTTGGTAGGCAAACACGCCAATCCCTTCACTACGAGGTGGACTTACCTCAACTCGATTACTTTTCTCAGGATTTTTACCGAGAGTAGCAATCGAGTCGAAAACACTCGTCTAGGATTCTGATCATACCAAAGTGTATTGAATTTATCACACTTTTATATTTAAGATAAACTGAAACTGACATTTGGGTAACAATGTATCTATAGACATGAACCTAAATAAACTAATTATTCTTTATATAAACGACTATTTACCTACACACATTCTTTCATAATTGCTCGATAGCGTGATAACAGGTAACTGAAAATCTAAAAATAACTCAAAGAATTAAAATTATCGAATCGTATTATGTTTATGGAAGATGTTAAAAAATTTATATTTGATTATGCGTACCTATCTCTTTTATGATATGACATCTTGAATGCTTAGTTTATATTTTGAAAAAAAAATGACACACAAGTAAGTAAAAAATAGATTTTATTAATTTGGCAGAAAACAATTTTAAGGAGATAAAAACATGAAAATGAGAAAAAAAAACAGTCAGATATTCGATCAATTCAGGAACCGCATTCAAAAAGTCCCCGTCTTGTTAGGCAATTTTCGACGATACGCTTAATAAGTTTGTTTATTTGTTCATACAAAGATACACATTATTTATTTATTTATTTATTAATTTACACGCCCTACGGGCTTTTACATATAGTAGAAATTACATTCAAGTGCAGCAGTGATACATAAGTATGTAAATTTAGTTAAAATTAAAGATAACATAAGAAAAGCTAAAAGATACAATAATAAGTAAAAATCAGGAAATGTACCAACGTAGGTATATGGTACATAGAAAAATATTTAAAAATTAACAAATGAAAACATACACACATACATATACATACATATAAGTTTGTACATTATTATAGAGATACATGAGAAAAAAAATAGTAAATAAAGAACAATATTAAGAAATTTTATACAAATTAATTTATAACCCTTTGAATACTTAACCTATATTTATATGAAGACCGACGAAATATATCAACTTCACCATACTCGTTACCTAGCCGATGTAGTTTAGGTATTGGTGAATTGTAATAATAATTGTGACTGCCAGGAGATTAAAAAAATAACGTTAGCGGCCGAGTATTTCGAACAGGTACTTTTAAGCTGATAACACTAGTTAATTCCGGGACGTCTAATACGCCATTTGCTAGTTTATATAAATTTAATAAATCATTTATAATTCTTGTTTTACAAAGAGTTGACATATTTAGTGTACATAATAAATTATCGTAATCAATATTTTCAGTGGGTATATTAAGTTTTTAATTGATGAATCTAAGGAATTTACGTTGTACTCTTTTTAACTTTAAAATATGAACATTGTAATAAGGTGACCAAATTGTTGAATTGAATTCTAAATTACTTCTAACCAAGGCAGTAAATAGCACTTTGAGAGTAGTGATGGAATAAAAATTATTTACAGTTAGCTGCAAATATCCAAGACATTTCATCGCCTTATTAGTGATAGTATCAATGTGAGGAATAAATGACAATTTTTCGCCAAAAACTATCCCCAAATCCTTTATTTGTGTAACTCTTCCCAGATTGGTATTATTAATGTTTTAATCGAATATTATGGGATTTTTACTTCTTGTAAATGATATTACACAACACTTGTCGACATTTAAGTAAAGTTCATTTTTCTGGCACCAGTTGTACAGCCTTACCAAATTAGACTGAAGAACTCCACAATCGGTATTAGAGGTAATTATAAAAAAAATATAACGTATCCCTAACACAATGAGGCCAAGAGCCCTGTGTTGAGTCGTGATACAACAAAGAATATCAAATTAAAAAATATTACATCTAGACAACACGGTTAAAAGTATATTAATCTATTCAATGTCTCGCAGTAGTCTTCTGCAATACTATCTTCCCTTAGACAAAATCCAAAGTTGTACAATTCTCTCAAAAATGGTTTTCGTCTTGGAGAACTTAATATGTTCTTCCAGGAAATTGCACTCTTGGGGCTTCAAAAAAGATTTTTTCTGATTGATTTTTTTTTGTATTGAATAATTCAAAGTACAAGGAAACCTCGTACGAACATTCTACGGGGATCTCCTCTTGTATCCACATGACCACAAATATGTCAACGACTCTTTTATAAATAATTGTCTAATGTTCAGTTCTTCCATAAATTGAAACAATGTCTCAGATAGGAAACTTTCGGCCCCACGGTCATAAACCGGTGAGGGAATCTTCCCCATTTGTGCAACCGACCCTGTTAAGACCGCACTATGTTCTCCTGGGAAGGTCAAGGCCCGGGATTTTATCATGGATCTAGGGCATGGAGTGTAAGTGAGGCTCCACACTCGACCTCCACTCTCTTAGCCATGAGTTGTTCAGCTCAAACTCACTCGTGCGCGGCTGCTTAGCCGTTTTGGTGGAAGGCTTCCTGGATGGTAGTCTACTCATTTCTGCATAAGGTATATCCTGATGAATCAATAATAAAATGGAAAGTGAATATAAATTAATAACAATATTAGGTAAAATAAGGTGTTATCTATTTACTGTACTTTAATAAGTAATATTAATTGTTAAATCTGAATTTTTAATCAACACAGACTTTAGTCCCATGAAATTAGGACTTGTGTCTCAATAAAATGTAAATAAATAGATTCTTTTTGAATTTATGAATCAATTAATATGATTTAAATTCTAGAATGCATGTTTTCACATACTGAAAAATATTTTACGCATTTTTATACTCGTATTACAAAATTATTTTTATTTGTTCAAACAAAAAGCACCCTCAAGTTGAACTATTTTTAGACTCTTGTCATACATTATAAATGTCTACTCCCTCAACGTTTGTTATTTCCGTTTCAGTGTATTTACATCGTATCATGTAATAAGGAACTAAATTCCAATTCTAATTGTATTGTTTTCGTTTAAGGTGGGAAAATGTGATAAGGTTTGATTCTGAATATTTTTGAATAAAATTCGAAAGATTGCATAAACAATATTATTGAAAATAAAATTATTATAGGTTGCTGTGGGATGTAGTCCCGTGATAACAACGCGGACTCTACTTGGATCAAAGGTCCAATATTCACTCACGATCATAATTTTCTAGTATAAGATTCAAATTTTAATTTGAGGTAATTTTTATATAATAAGAAATAACTGTCAACAATATTTTGAGTTTGTCCAAATTTTTGAAGACAAGAACTGGATTCAACTCCCTGGGGAGCTGATAACATTAACTATTACAACAGAGATGAAGAACATTTCAGAGAAGGTAATATATAAGTCTAGGCATCTACAGAGCTTATGACCTGTCATTGGCTGGTTTAAGTGGCCACTTTACACACTGTGTAACATTCACCATTCTGCCCTTATTTGAACATCTATATTCCTTCAATTCTTTCATCTGTTGATGTTTGTGAAGTCCAGTATTTCTCTTTTTTTTTTAAATATAGTTCTAACTACTAACTACACTCGACAAATCACAAATCAATTTGTTAGACAATGGCAAAACAATAACTAATTATTTGAATGGACAGCAATCCAATATCTCTAATAATTTTGCTAATTTTCCACCCAAGTACAGCCGAACGTAATCCGACACATCCCGAGCGCAGGTTTCGGCTGAGCCAAAATTTCCGGCAATTTTGTCCGAAACCGAAACTTCGGTCGGTCACTAATTTTTACAGTTGTTTATTTTTGTGAAGTGCATAAACATTTTTCACCTCCGAGAACACGCCCGAAAATACTAGTTAATAATATATTCGACAGCCAGTTGGTTAAATCAACAGTATTTTAATATACCCAAATCTTTTTCTTTTTAATATTAGTAAAGCAAATGTACTGAATATGGATGAAGTGTCACATTTTAAACAAAAAAAAAGAAAAACATGTTTTCGAAAAAGTGGTTCTAATATGGTATCCAACAATGTTTTGAGTATGTCCAAATGCTTGCAGACTGGCTGGATTTTCTCCCTAGGGAGTTATTCAAATTTAAATTTGTTCCAACAGAGAGGGAAAATATTTTTGAAAAGGGAATATGGAAGTCTAGGCATTTACAGGGCTTATGATTTCATTGGGCAGCTTAAGTGGCCACTTTACACACTGTGTAACATTCACCATTTTGCCTATGTTTGAACATTCACATTTCCTCAACTCTTCCATTTGTTTACTTTTGTGAAGTAAAAGAGCTGAAACCTTTATAATGTGGGTGAGATTTATCCGGCTGAACCAATTCACGTACTAGGCAACGTTCAAACATGGGCAAAATGGTGAATGTTACTCAATTTGTAAAGTGGCCTCTTAAACCAGCCAATGACAGACCTGTCATTGTCACTTATGACCAAGTCCTGTAAATGCCTAGATTTCCATATCCCCTTCTCAAAAATGTTTCCCCTCTCTGTTGCAACAAATCTAATATGGAATTCTTGGATTTTTAAATTTTGCATGCAATAACCACATATAAAATCGATATTATCGACTCCTGACTCCCGAACACTCAATATCGCATCAATGATGGCAGTCTTTGCACTGGATTCGCTTCTTGCCTTTAATTTTATGCATTTTTTTAATGTCTCTTTTCATTTGCAAGCTTTCTTGTTCTACTTTATTTGGAGCCATGAACATATTTACTACCTGGAAAATATTAATCAATTTAGTTCTACTAGAATTCCACATTAGAAACAATGTTCCTAATTTGAGACAGTACTCCATATAAGGGTCACCCAGTTAGCCCATATTAGGAACAAGATTAGTACAAACAAATTTATTCACCGGAACTTGAATTTAACTTCATAACTTTATGAAAACATAAAATTAAGCCTATAATATTGACGATCATAAAAAGATTAATTATTTTGTGGATAAAAAATATCAAATCGGAAAAGCACAAAAAAGTAATCATTGTCTCTAACGCTTGTGGTGCATCGGGCATCCGAGCGTATACTAACATGTTTGTGTCGGTCAGTGGGGAAGTGGATACGCTGGGTTATAGAGGATGTGCTTGCTTCATTTTTACAAAATACCGTCATCTCATATTAGGGACGTATGCCATATTTGGTACATGTCTTCTACTGGAATGATTAAAATGGCCCAAAATGTTCAATATGTTATTTAATCATACTAACGCCAAAATTGTAAATTATTTTATTAAACTTAATTTTAAAATGCGTATTATAGTCGATAACGCTTCACATACAACTCTTTTATCTGTACCTTTCTCTATGCGAACTTATCGAAAAAATATCGTATCGAAAAAACAAATTCATATTTAATAAAGATACACAACATTATATGATCTTTTGGGGTGCCCTAAGTCTTCAAAAAAGAAAGATGACTAAGTCTTAGGCCAAAGCATTGAACTTTTTAATTATTATTATTGATTAGTAGGCGATAATCAGCGCTGACTAATTTTAATTCTAACTAAACGTATTGTTTATTTTTTTAACAAACCCTTGTGTAACATTTTATCCGAATACAAAAACGTAATATTGTCTTTTGCGTTGTCATTTTTATATCGAGTACTTTGTCGTGTGACTTAATATTCCAAACATGTCCCAATCGGCTCGCGGGACACGCGATTTGGCTGTAAACTATTCAACTTTATCGTGTTATATCCCTAATTGATAATCAACCAAATACCATACATGAACTTGTAACGTATATCAGTTTCTTAGCCCTTTATTTTTGCTAAAACGAAAGGCCATTGTTAAGCTTCAAATGCTTAAAGATAGTTGCGTCAAAAATTGCGCCTTACTAAATATTACAATCCCATAACCTTAAAAGTTTTCTCTCCTCTGTTAAATTATCCATCAAGTTTGATAAAACTGCTCGATGATTTAATTCATTCTTAAAATATTACTGTTGAAAAGTGGTTCAAATTAACAATTTTATCCAGATGTTGTACTACAATATCAGAAACCTTATAAAACGGTATGAATATTTTTTTTTTGTATTTCCTTTATATAATATATAATTAATAACGAAAAATCTCGCCTCACAAAAACCGTTTAAAATTTATTTGTTTTATATTTATAGAGATATATATATACTATCAAAAATATTAAGTTGGCACGTAATATTTTTTGTTACTTAATTTTTGGTAATAAGGGCTAATATAGGCTAATTCAACGCATCGGTAGTCCTCGTGTGAAATTATCGAAGTTATAATTGAAATACATTTTTCTATTTAAAAAAGAACGCACACAAACACCTTTACCTATCCTAGCTTCAACCCCTTACACATTTTGTCTACACGAACAGGCATATATACAATATGGGTACGAACGTCTTATTTACTAAGAAGGGTGTATAAAACACCCAGTGTAAGTTTGTAAATGATTGAGAATACACGTTGCTTTTACTAAGAAAGGGAATTCTAATTAACCAAAAATGATGCAAAGAGAAGTTCAAAGATATAGTTCTGTGGCTTTTGACATAATCAATTTCATTATCAGGTATCACGTGTCATTTTATCATAATAGCACCTTGTATGTAGTTGTAAAATATAGTAATGTAAAAGTTTGCATGTTGATTGCTATTTGGTTTGTTTTGTGTTTGTATTCATGTTAGCTTTGTTGAACTCGGTGGTGTTTGGTGATATCCA